>NC_034593.1:36018255-36030651 GCF_900095145.1 Mus pahari
TGCACTCACTAATAAGTGGATATTAGCACAGAAACCTAGAATATCCAAATATCAATCTCAAAAACACAAGAAAATCAAGAAGGAAGACCAACACGTGGATACTTCATTCCTCCCTAAAATAGGGAATAAAATACCCATGAAAGAAGTCTCAGAGACAAAGTTTGGAGCTAAGACAAAAGGGTGGACCATCCAGAGACTGCCCCACCTGGGGATCCATCCCATAATCAGCCAGCAAACACAGACAAACTAACTAAAGGGCTGAGGAGCAGTATCCAAATTAACAAAATCAGAAATGAGAAGGAAGACTTAACAACAGAAATGGACGAAGTTCAAAAAATCATCAGATCCTACTACAAAAGCCCATACTCAACAAACCTTGAGAATCTAGATGACATGGATGGTTTTCTAGACAAATACCACATACCAAAGTTAAATCAAGAGCAGGTAGATTATCTAAACAGACTCATATTGCTCAAGCAACTAGAAGAAGTCACTAAAAACCTCCCAACCAAAAAAAAAAGCCAAGGGTCAGATGGATTTAGTGCAGAATTCTACCAGACCTCCAAAGAAGACCTACTACCAATTTTCCTCAAACTATTCCTTAAAATACAAAGAGGAGGAACACCGCCTAACTCATTCTATGAAGCCACAATTTCTCTAATGCTTAAACCACACAAAGACCCAGAATATCGATGCAAAAATACTTAATAAAATTCTTGAAAGCTGAATCCAAGAAAACATCAACATTGTCATTCACCATGATCAAGTAGGTTTCATCATCGGAATGCAAGGTTGGTTTAATATACAAAAATCCATTAACCTAATCCACGATAAAACAAACTCAAAGGAAAAAAAATCACATGATCATCTCCTTAGATGCCGAAAAAGCATTTGACAAGATACAATACCTTTTCACGCTAAAAGTATTGGAGAGATCAGGAATTCAACTTCCATACCTAAACATAATAAAAACAATTTACTGCAAACCAACAGCCAATATCAAATTAAATAAAGAGATACTTGAAGCAATCCCACTGAAATCTGGGACAAGACAAGTGTAGTGGCTATTCCTGGTTGCCAACTTGACTATATTTGGAATGAACTACAATCCAGAATTGGAAGGCTCACCAGTGACTCTAATTTGGAGGCTAGGAGATAGAAGTTTCTGACCTAGATCTTGGTATGGAGATCTTGAGGCATAGTGGCTATGGATTCCAGAAGATTAAGACAGGGAGTTCAAGATCATCTGGCATTAAAAGTATGGTGGCACACACCTTTAATCTGGGTTACACCTTCTGCTGGAGACCATATGAGGACATTGGAAGAAGGGAGTCTTGTTCTCACTCTTTCGCCTGCTTGCCCCGTGGAACTGAGCAACTGCTAGATCCTTGGACTTCCATTCACAGCTACTACTGAACCATTGTTGGGAATTCGACTGCAGACTGTAAGTCGTCAATAAATTCCTTTACTATATAGAGACTATCTATAAGTTCTGTGACTCTAGAGAACCCTGACTAATACAACAAGGATGCCCACTCTCCCCATATCTATTCAATATAGTACTTGAAGTGCTAGCTAGAACAATAACACAACAAAAATAGATCAAGAGGATACGAATTGGCAAAGAAGAAATAAAGGTATCACTATTTGCAGATGACACAATAGTATGCATAAGTGACCCCAAAAATTCTACCAGAGAACTTCTTCTCCAGCTGATAAACAACTTCAGCAAAGTGGCCAGGTATAAAATTAACTCAAATAAATCAGTAGCCTTCCTTTATACAAATGATAAATAGGCTGAGAAAGAAATTAGGGAAACAACTCCCTTCACAATAGCCACAAATGAGTTAAAATATCTTGGAATAACTCTAACATAACAAGTGAAAGACCTGTATGACTATAACTTCAAGTCTCTCAAGAAAGAAATTGAAGAAGATCTCAGAAAATAGAGAGATCTCCCATGCTCATGGATTGGCAGAATTAGCATGGTAAAAATGGCGGTCCTACCAAAGGCAATCTATAGATCCAATGCAATCCCAATCAAACTCCTAACACAATTCTTCCAAGACATGGAAAGGGCAATTCTCAAATTCATCTGGAAAGGCAAAAAACCTGGAATAGTGAAAACCATTCTTAACAATAAAAGAACGACTGGGGGAATCACCATCCCTGACCTCAAGCTTTACTACAGAGCAATAGTGAAAAAACTGCTTTGGGGATAGCATTTAAAATGTAAATGAAGTAAATGCCTAATAAAAATTGGAAAAAATTAAAATAAAGTAAACAAAACAAAACAAAACAAAAAAACTGCATGGTATTGGTACAGAGACAGACACATTGATTAATGGAATAGAATTGATAGCCCAGAAATAAAACCACACACTTACGGACACTTGATCTTTGACAAAGAAGTCAAAAATATACAATGGAAAAAAGAAAGCATCTTTAATAAATGGTGCTGGTCTAACTGGCTGGCTGTATGTAGAAAAATGAAAACAGAACCATATTTGTCACCTTGCACAAAACTCAAGTCCAAGTGAATCAAAGACCTCAACATAAATCCAGATACACTGAATCTAATCTAATCTAATCTAATCTAATACACTGAATCCCATTTTCTAGAGAAAATGGGAAAGAGACTTGAACTCATTGGCACAGGGGGACATTTCTTAAACAGTACTCCAATGGCTCATGCTCTAAGATCAAGAATTGATGAATGGGACCTTATGAAACTGGAAAGCTTCTGTAAGGCGAAGTATATGGTTAATAAGACAAATCGGAAATCTACAGATTGGGAAAAAACTTCACTAACCCCACACCCAATAGAGGACTAATATTTAAAATATATAAAGAACTCAAGAAGCTAATCAGAAAAAAACAAAAAACAAACCAACCAACAAACAAAAAATAACAAAAAACCCCAACCCAATCAAAAATGGGGTATAGAACTAAACTGAGATTTCACAACTGAGGAATCTTAAATGGCTGAGAATCACCTAAAGAAATGTTGAGAGTCCTTGGGGATCAGAGAAATGCAAATCAAAAACAGCTCTGAGATTCTACCTTATTCTTAATCAGAATGGTTAAGATCAAAACCTCAGGTGACAACACATATTGGAGAAGATGTGGGAAAAAAAGAACACTCCTCCATTGATGGCAGGAATGCAAACTGGTACAACCACTCTGGAAATCAATCTGGGGGTTCCTAATGCACATGGCAGCAAGATTCTGCTGAAGGGACCCTGATATAGCGGCCTCTTGTGAGGCTATGCCAGTGCCTGGCAAACACAGAAGTGGATTCTCACAGTCAGCTACTGGATGNAACACAGGGNCCCCAATGGAGGAGCTAGAGAAAGTACCCAAGGAGCTGAAGGGGGCTGCAACCCTGTAGGTGNAACAACAATATGAACTAACCAGTACCCCCTGAGCTCATGTCTCTAGCTGCATATGTAGCAGAAGATGGCCTAATCGGCCATCATTGGGAAGAGAGGCCCCTTGGTCTTGNAAACTTTATATGACCCAGCACAGGGGCATGCCAGGGCTAAGTAGTGGGAGTGGGAGGGTAGGGGAGCAGAGGCGGGGGTAGGGGATATAGGGAACTTTTGGGATAGCATTTGAAATGTAAATAAAGAAAATAATAATAAATAAAAAAATTAAAAAAAAAAAAGAAATTTGGAAATAGATCTTCCTGAAGACCCTGCTATACCACTCTTGGGAATATAATCAAAAGATGCCCCACCATGCTGCAGGGGCACATGTTCCACTGTGCTCATAGCAGCCTTATTTGTGATAGCCAGAAGCTGGAAACAACCCAGATGTCCCACGACCGAAGAATGGATACAGAAAATGTGGTTCATTTACACAATGGAATACTACTCAGCTATTAAGAACAAGGACATCCTGAGTTTTGCAGGAAAATGGATGGAACTAGAAAATATCATCCTGAGTGCGGTAACTCAGAACCAAAAAGACATACATGGTATGTACTCACTAGTAAATGGATGTTAATCAAAAAACAAACAAATAAACAAACTAAAAACTAAAAACTAAAATTAATTAATTAATTAATTAATTAAATGAAAAGTCACAGTAGAGAATATCCAAGATATAGTCCTAAGAACTCAAAAAGGTCAACAATCTGAAGTGGCCAAGTGAGGACACCTCAGTCCTACCTGAGAGAGAGAAGAAAGCAATCACAAGTGGAGAGGGAGGGAGGGACCAGGGAGGGAAAGAGGATGGGGCAGGGGGAGGAGGATGGGATTGTAGGGGAGTGGGTAACCTGATCTGGTATTAGGTGAGGGCAAAGGACTGAAGCCCTGAAGGACAGCAGAAAGAAGGGAAACAGGCAATCCTCAGGAGACAGGAGGTTGGGGGAACCTTCCAGAATACACCAGAGACCTGGGAGGTGAGAGACTCTCAGGACTCAAAGGGAGGGACCTTAGATGAAATGCCCAACATTAGGGAGAGGGAACTTATAGAGCTTACCTCCAGCAGGAAGACTGGACATCAAATGAGGGTGGGGGTTGCCATCCCACAGCCACAACTCTGACCCATAATTGTTCCTGTCTGAAAGAATTACAGGGATGGAATTGGAGAGGAGCCCAAGGTAAAGGAAATCCAGCTACAGGCCTAAAGTTGGATCTAGCACAAGAAGAGGTCCCAAGGCTTGACACTATTACTGAGGCTATGGAGTGAACACAAAAAGGAACCTAGTATGACCACACTCCAGAAGACCCCACAAGTCATCAAAAGAGTCAGACGCAGATATTTGCACCCAACCAATGGACAGAAGCAGCTGACCCCTGTTGTTGAATTAGGGAAAAGCTGAAAGAAGCTGAGGAGAAGGACGATCCTCCAGGAGGACCAGCAGTCTAATTTAATCTGGACTCCGGAGATTTCTCAAACACTGGATCACCAAACAGACAGCATACACAAGCTGATATGAGGCTCCCAACACACACACAGCAGAGGACTGCCGGGTCTGTGTTCATTCAGAGATGATGCACCTAACCCTCAAGAGACTGGGGGCCCCACGGAGTTTAGAGGTCAGGTGGGGAGGGGGAGGGGGACATCCATGTGGAGACAGGGGATGGGGAGGAGGTGTGGGATAAGGAACAGTTGGAGGGTGGACTGGAGTGGGGGGGTAAATTATTGAGTATAAATAAATAAATAAATAAATAATAGAATTTTTGTTGCTTTTTCTTGGTGCCAATTTAAATAGTTTTATTATTCCATATTATTTGTTTTGGGTCCCTGTGGAACAATGCTACACCCTCTTCTTGGACTGACTTAATCCACCTCTTCAATGGTGGGGCCTGAACCTTGGGCCTGCCTGCATCATTCACCACCATGAAGGGCCCCTGCTTCACATCAGACTGAACAACAACATCATCAAATCTATTCCCGGTCAGATGTTTGGCATCAAAAATTGTGTTGTTGGGATTCATTGCTACCTGATTCTTGGCTGCATCCCCAATTAATTGCTCTGTGTTACTGAAAGCAACATAGCTCGGTGTGGTGCGGATACCCTGATCATTGGCAATTATTTCCACCTTTCCATGCTGGAAGACACCCACACAGGGGTAGGTGGTGCCAAGATCAATGCCAACTGCAAGTCCCTTAGACATGGTTGCTTGTGTGTAGGCCCGGCTGCACTGACAACGAGACCACATAAATGCCCGACAGCTGCCTCCGAGTTCAGTGAGCTTTTGTTGCTTTTTAAAAGATAGCTCAAGGTTAAAGAAAAACATACAGCAACAATTATACTTTAAGATTCATGTAATATTTAGATGAAGGACAAAGTATTTCAAAAATAAGAACCTGGGGGAAGAGGGCTGACCTCACGTGGGACATGACAGGATATTACTCCAAGGTCCCCAATGAAAGATGAGTGGTAAAGATGCACACCATACAATTCTCTAGAGAAAGAATGAGAGAGAATGGGAAGGAGAGAAGGAGAGGAGGATGAAAAGGGGAGGAAGGGGAAGAAGACAGACGTAGACCACAGAGGGAGCTCATGGCAGAGGGGACGGGACGCTATTAAAAACTTAAAACCTGCTCAAAACAACAATAAAAGCCTAGCAAACAAACTCTCAGACATCACAGGGAATAGTTGGGAACTACATAGCGAGATAATAGGCTGAAAACCAATTATAATAATGACAGAAACCCACTGGTTTAAAAACATTTATCAGAGCCGGGCGTGGTGGCGCACACCTTTAATTCCAGCACTTGGGAAGCAGAGGCAGGTGGATTTCTGAGTTCGAGGCCATCCTGGTCTACAGAGTGAGTTCCAGGACAGCCAGGGCTACAGAGAGAAACCCTGTCTCAAAAAACTAAATAAATAAAATAAAAAAATACTTTTATCAGAAAGGAGACCAAAAACAAAATATACATAGCTGAAGAATGAAGGGCTGAGGAGACACATAGTTAGTATTGGGAAGCAGACACCTCTGTGTCAGTACCAGAGAAAGCAGGCACACACTGACAATGTATATGGAGGCGGTGGGTGGGGAGTCTTTCATTGTCATAGAACATCAATAAGAGTTTTAAGACACACAAAGCAAAATAATTAAAGAACTGAAAGGAACAATTGACACATTTTAAATTATAATAAATAATTTCAGTATATCCCTTCATAATGAATTGAATAGTAAAATCAGTAACAGTATAGAAGACTTCAGCCAGTTCCATCTAACTGACTTTATTGAACACTATCCCAGCTCTAACTGACAGAACACTCTTTTCAAGCACCAATGAAACATTAGTACAGAAAACATCATAAAACAAATCTTAATTTTCCAGAAAAAAACAAAACCTCACAATTTAAATGACCTTAGGAAAAGTCCACCAAATATCTGGCAAAAACAAAGAAACAAACACACAAACACCAAACCAGTATTATTAACTCTTTCAGAAAATAGGAGAAGTTTGTTCTCCATCACTCTGCAGTGTTTTCAGTCTTCCCTTTGTATACAAACTAGAACTATAGATGATGATAAGAGAAGATAACTGTAAGTATCCTCCACAAACATAGGCACAATAATTCTCAGCAAAATGGACACAAACCAATACTAGCAATATAGAGACTGACAATAGGTCATGGCTAAGCAGAATTCCTCTCCATGAAATGGTACCTCTTCACTATTTTAAAACCTACTAATACCGTTGGTGAGATTAGCAGAGCAAAGGAGAAAGCATACATTATTATCTCAGTAGACAGTAGGAAAGTACCTTGATGTAATTTAACTACACATGGTGACTCTATCAATTTAGAGGGCTTCTTCAAGTTGGTAAATACAACCCATAAAAACCCATTACAAACACAATGCTTAGTAGAGATATTTTCATTTGGAAAACGGGAACATGGCAAAGCACCTGTTTTTCCTATGATTACACTAGTAGATATAGGCAGCATATTAAAATTTAAAAAGTAATGAAAACTCCTAAGGTTACCAAATCAAAAATTAGAAGATATTAAAATAACAATTTAAAAGTTGGTACAATGAATATAGTTAGCAGATTATGGAACAAATTTAAAAAGCCAATTTTGTTTCTATATAACAGCAACATTAAACTAATAGTACAAGTTAAGAATATAATGAAAATAGTCTCAAATTAAAACTATGGATAACTTTTTAACAATATATCAAGATTATTTGTATTGAAAACAAGAGAAGAATGACCAGCATTACTACCATAGTCAACGTTTTGCTAGAGATTTAGTCAGATCAGTTGGGCAGGAGAAAAAAAAGACAGCTAAATTGGCAAGAAAAATAAATAAAAATATAATGACCTCCACCAACTACAGAGGAAATATCAGAATAAATAACAATTATAAGCAAAGTTTCAGGGAAAATGCTGTATACACAAAAATCAGTTGCGTTTCTGCACATTTGTAATAAACACTTAATGAATCATCTTAAGGAAACCATTTAATTTACAAAATAACCAAAAAGAATAAAATGCTTAGGAATCTATTTATCTAGGGTTGGGCAAGATTTTCATGTTGAAAACTANAAAACATTAACAAGATAAAAGGATGAAGGTCATACCACGTGGAAAGGTATCTTTTGATTTGGTTTACAGGCTTACTATTGCTAAAATTGTAGTAAGGCTTCCCCAAGCGATCTTCCATTTTAATTTCTATCAAAATTTCATTTTTATTTTTAGAAATAAAAAAAGCTAATCTTATATTTTGTTTGGAAATGTAAGGAGTCACCAATACTTCTCATTAATATTTGGATCCCCAAACAACTATACCTCTCACATGACAAAACACTATTTTGGGCTATGTGGTGTGTGTGTGTGTGTGTGTGTGTGTGTGTGTGTGTGTGTGTGTGTTACATTTGTGCAGAGTCCAGGAACAACCTCATGTACTGTTCCTCTGGTACTTTCCCTTTCCGTTTTGAGACAAGGTCTCTCACTAGTCCGTAAATCAGTCTCCAGGACAGGCCTATTGGCCAGTGAGCCTAGGGGAGCCTTTCTCTTCTGCTGCCCCAGTTTTGGGATTACAAGTTCATGGTGTCAGCCTGGATTTTGTTTTAATGTGTATTCTGAGGATTCAACTCAGGTCTTCAAAATTGTAAGGGAAGGATTTCATCAGTTATTCCTTCCAAAGGTAGTTCAGGTACACGTGGTGTTCTAAAATGCAGTGTGAGATGACCCTTCAGTCCTAAAGCATAGGAGTGACTAATGGGCCTATTCAATCCTGTTCTATTGAGTAATTCTGAGCTGCTAGGAAAGTTTACTACTGAATAGTCCTTAAGTCAAAGCTAAAACTTACACGGGCATGAACTAAAGTGATATAATTATAAAATATGCAATTTATCAACATAAGGTCATAGTAGAAAGAACAAATTCAGATCAGGAAGTCAGAAGGGACACCGGGATGTAAAACCCAATATGGGATTTGTGAGAGGGAGTGTAGAAGAAAGACCATTCTCTGCAGTGTGAAAGGCTCTGTGAACTTGATTGAGCGCTCATGTGCCTGTAATGTATGAGTTAGAGAACAGGACAATGACTCAGGCATGCAGGATGCATACATAGTGCTAAGGATTTTCTATGTGTTTTATTAGCTATGGGGAGACAAGGAGAGACTTAGAGTAAAAGGATGACATATTAGCTATTTTCTGCCACTGTGACTAAATCCTTGACAAGAAGCAATTTAAGGAAGGACAGGTTTATTCTGGCTTACAGCTAGGAGATAGTCTATAACAGCAGGGAAGGCATAGATGCAGGACCATGAGGTGCCAGATTCCTCTGCATCCACAGTTTCTATGGCGTTTTCTTTGTATTCAGTTCAGAATTCTAGTCCACGAGACCATGCTATTGACATTTAGCATGTGTCTTCTCTATTCTATAGGAACCTCCCTGGAAAGATCATTACCGACACATTCAAATGTTTTTCTTAGATGATTCAAATCCAGTCAAGTTAAAGAGGATTAACTGTCATAGGTGGCAAGAAGGAATTTAAGTTCCATGAAGTATTTTGCCACTAAGAAGAGAGTGATATTGGGTGTATTAGAAGTTATAATAAAAGAAAGAAGGTCAGTTATGGGATTATTTCAATAAACCAACAGAGAGCTTGCTGATTTCAGCTAGGGCAAAGGAGGACATTGTGTGAAAGCACAAGCAGGATTTATGGAGACCTCAAGTTCTCCTGTTTCCACAGAATCACTGGGTGATGCTCACCTCTGACACTGGCATTTGTATCTCAGTTTTAGCAATAGCCAGATTCTCATGTTCTTGTTTCTTCCTTTCTATAATTATGTAATTTTTTTTGTTTTACTTTTGAGGTTATAGTTACATCATTTTCCCTTCCCCTTTCTTCCTCCAAACCCTCCCATATAACTGTCCCTGCTTTCTTTCAAATTCATAGCCTTTTTTTCATTAACTGTTGTTATATAGAGAGATTCTTTTTTTAAAAAGTGATTCTAAGTTTATTATTAATGCATTCAAACCAAAGTACTAAAAGAACACAGCCTTGGTGGGATGTGACAAAATGTTCCTTTACCTCTTCTCTTTTTTTTTCTTTTATTGAATACTTTCTTTATTTACATTTCAAATGTTATCCCCTTTCCAGGTCACCCCTCTGGAACCCCCTATCCAATACCCCCTCCCCCTGCCTCTATGAGGGTACTCCCCCACCCATTCCTACCTTTTCACCCTGGCATTCCCCTACACTGGGCATCAAACCTCCTCTAGCTCTTTAGAGATTCTTATATTTAGAGAGAAATCTTTTTTCTATTTTATTTATTACTTTACTGATTACAGCCCCCAAAGATGGTTATTCCCTTCCAAACCCCCCCCTTCCTTTCTCCTGAGAGAGTGGAGCCTCTCCCTATTAACCTCTCATAACATATCTCCCAACCCTGGCACATCGAATCTCTGGAGGGCTAGTCATTTCATCTCCCATTGAAGCCAGATAAGGCAGTCCAGCTAGAAGACCATATCCTACACAAAGGCTTTTGGGAGAGCCTTCACTCCAGTTGTTCAGGACCCACATGAAGACCAAGCTGCATATCTGCTACATATGTGCAGGGATATGGTGGTGGTAGGTCCAGCCTGTGTATCTCTTTGGTTTGTGAATCAGTCTCTGAGAACTCCAACTGGTCCAGGTTAGTTGACTCTGTTGGTCTTCCTGTGGAGTTCCTATTTTCTTCGGGGCCCACAATCCTTCCCCCAACTCTCTAATAAGAATCCCCAAGTTCCATCCACTGGCTGTGGGTGTTTCCATCTGTCTGAGTCAGCTGCTAGGTGGATCCTCTCAGAGGACAGCCATGCTAGGCTCCTGTCTGCAAGCATAACACAGTATCAGTGTCAGGGATTGGTGCTTGCCTGTGGGATCTGTGTCTAGATGGGATAGCTATTCCTAGGGCATTCCCTCTGTCTCTGCTCCATCCTCCATCCCTGAATCTCTTGTAGACAGGTTAAATTTTGGCTGGAATTTTGTGATTGGGTTAGTGTTCCACTGGGCTGAAGATCTACTGGGGCTGTTACCTAACTATAGGGGGTGGCCTCCTCAGGATCCACATCCCTAAAGCTGTGAGTCACAGCTAATGTGACACCCATAGTTTCTTGGGCACCTTCCGTATCTCAGGTCTTTGGCACATACTTAAGATGCCACCTTCTTTGCCACTACTCCCAATTGCAAATTTCCATTCATTCTTGTGGCCATCTGTCCCTTCCCACACCTGACCCTGAACCCCCCATTTCCCACCCCATCTGTTCTCCCATTCATTTCCCTCCCTCCATTTGCCTCCTAAGACTATTTTATTCTCCCATCTAAGTGAGATTTAAACTTTCTTGCTTGGGCTTTCCTTCTTGTCTAGCTTCTTTGGATCTGTGGAATATCCTGTGTTTTGTGACTAATATCCTCCTATAAGTGCATGATTTTTTGGGGGGGGGTCTGGAGTACCTCATTCAGGATGATATTCTTCACTTCTATCCATTTGCCTGTGAAATTCATATGTCCTTGTTTTTAATGGCTGAATAGTATTCCATTGTATAGATGTACCATATTTTCTTTATCCATCTTTCAGTTGAGGGACATCTAGGTTTTCTGGTGTTTCTTTGGTCGAAGTCCAGCTTTAATCCATGGTGATGTCACAGGATATAAGGCATTATTTCAACTTTCTTGTATCTGCCAAGGCTTGCTTTGTGACCAACTCTATGGTCAGTTTTAGAGAAGGATCCATGAGGTGCTGAGAAGAAGGTTTATTTTATTATGTTTGGGTGAAATATTCTATAGATGTCTATTAGGTCCATTTGATTAACAATATCGGTTACTTTCATTATTTCTCTGGTTAGTTTTTGTCTAGATGACATGTTAATTGGTGAGTGTGGTGTATTGTAGTCTCTGATTATTAATGTGTGGGGTTTGATGTGTGATTTAAACTTTAGTATTGTTTCTTTACAAATGTGGGTTCCCTTGTGTTTGAGGCATAGGTGTTAAGAATTGAGATATCAATTTGGTAGATTTTTTCCTTTGATAAGTATGAATTGTCCTTCCTTGTTTCTTTTTATTAATTTTGGTTGAAAATCTATTTTATTAGATATTAGCATGGCTACTCCAGCTTGCTTCTTGGGTCCATTTGTTTCAAAAACTTTTTTTCAGCTCTTTACTCTGAGGTAATGTCTATCTTTATTGCTGAGGTGGGTTTCTTGTATGCAGCAGAATGACGGATCCTGTTTTCGTATATATTCTGTTAGCTTGTGCCTTTTTATTAAATAATTGAATCCATTGGCATTGAGAGAAATTAATGACCAGTGATTGTTTCTGTGTGTTAATTTGATATTGGTGATGAGAGAGAGAAAAGAGAGAGAGAGAGAGAGAGAGAGAGAGAGAGAGAGAGAGAGAGAGAGAGAGATCTCCCTTGGGTGGTTCTCTAAGAA
>NC_034593.1:36030731-36052367 GCF_900095145.1 Mus pahari
AGAGAGAGAGAGAGAGAGAGAGAGAGAGAGAGAGAGAGAGAGAGAGAGAAATATTCCTCTGTTTTTGTTGGTAAGGAATTATTTATTTCTTGTGTTTTCTTGGATGTAGTTTTCCTTCTTGTGTTGCAATTTTCCCTCTAGTATTTTCTGTAGGGCTGGGTTTGTGGGTAGATAGTGTTTAAATTTATCTTTGTCTTGAAATATCTTGTTTTCTCCATTTTTGATGATTGAGATTTTGCTGGGTATAGTAGTCTAGATTGGTGCCTGTGGGTTTTTTTTTAAAGGGTGCAAGATATCTGTACAGGTCCTTTTAGCATTTATAATCTTTGTTGAGAAGTCAGGTTAATTCTGATAGGTCTGCCTTTGTATGACCTGTCCTTTTCCCCTTGCTACTTTTAATATTTTTTTTTGTTCTATAAATTTTGTATTTGATTATTATATGGTAGGAGGATTTTAATTTTTGGTGCAGTCTAATTGGTGTTCTATATGCTTCTTGTATGTTTATAAGCATCTATTTCTTCAGGTTGAATATGCTTTCTTCTATGATTTTGTTGAAAATATTTTCTGGTCTTTTGAACTGGGACTCTTTACCTTCTTCTATTTCTAAATTCCTAGGTTAGGTCTTTTCATGATATTACAGATTTCCTGGATATTTTGTATCAGGAATTTATTAGATTTAACATTTTCTTTTACTGTTGTGTCAATTTCTTCTATTGTATCTTCTACATCTGAAAGTATCTATTCCATCTCCTGTATTATGTTGGTAATGCTCGCATCTGTTGTTTCTGTTCTCTTCAGTAGGTTTTCCATCTCTGGGATTCGTTCAGTTTGTGTTTTCTTTATTGTTTCTATTTCCATTTTCTGGTCTTTTTGTTTTGTTTTGTTTTGTTTTTGCTTTTTTGTTTTTGTTTTACTGGATATTTTGTCTATTTACATTTCAAATGTTATATCCTTTCCCCATTTCCTCCCTAGAAACCCCCTATTCCATCCCCTGTCCTCTTGCTTCTATGAGGGTGTGTCCCCATTCACCCACCCACTCCTACCTCTCCGCCCTCACATTCCCCTACACTGGGCATCAAGCCTTCATGGGACCAAGGGCCTCTTCTTCCATTAATGCCTGACAAGACCATTCTCTGCTACATATGCAGCTGAAGCCATGGGTTTCTCCATGTGTACTCCTTGGTTAGTGGTTTAGACCCTTGGAGCTCTGGTTGGTTGATATTATTACTTACTAAAAATACCCAAGCTTCTTCCAATGGTCAAGAATGACACACCTTATATATTACTCAGCTAGAAAACACATGGTAAATATATATAAATACATAAAATGTATATAAAGGGCTGGTGAGATGGCTCAGTGGGTAAGAGTACCCGACTGCTCTTCCAAAGGTCCGGAGTTCAAATCCCAGCAACCACATGGTGTCTCATAACCATCCATAACAAGATCTGACGCCCTCTTCTGGAGTGTCTGAAGATAGCTACAGTGTACTTACATATAATAAATAAATCTTTAAAAAATGTATATAAAATACATTTTATAAGTATAAACTTGTAGACATTTTATATATATATATATATATATATATATATATATATATATATAACTTTATAGTTATATCTATTGCTATATATCTTATAAAAGGGAGTTATTAGTCTTACAAGATCATTATCAAAGACATCCCATCCATGAAGGATGTAAATTTGTGCAATAGGTAGTGGCAGGTCAGAGAAAGTAGAGTGGGAAGCCTAAACAAGAGTGACTGATGGTGGCTGTCCTGCCTGACGCTGAAGACCTGAAAGCTCCTCAGGGAGGTCCCAGTGTCCTTCATACGAAGACATAGGAAGCTGGATTCTGGTATTGCTGGCATGGAAGCAGCAAAATTGGGCCTAATGAAGAAGAACCAAGCTTCCTCTGCTGCTTGTTTCATCTAAACAACAAATGCCTATCCAGCGGTGCCATTTGCTGTTGCTAGGGGATCCCTGTCTTCAGTCTGCTGACCCATTTGCCACCTTCCCCAGCATCTAGAACTATGCTTTACTAATGTTCTAGCCCCCTCAATCCAGTTGAGTGATCAAACAGATGCACCAGTCACCCCCAAACGTCCATATCAGATTTCCTGTCACTGAACCTTCAGCCTCACTCTCTTTTGAGCATTGTACTATAGATTTGAGCTTTTGAAATTCTGTCAGGACTAGAATTTCCCTGTTAGACAAAGCATTATTATAAGCCTTAAGTTTCAGCTTGCAAGTTGTCCCACAGAGGGGCTTCTCTGCCCACTCCACATCTGTCTTATCTTAATTACCCATTCATTCATTTGTTGTCTCTGCAGTAGAACGTGGATGCCTTACACAAAGGCTCAGCCATTGGGTTGCTTAATAAAATGTCTTAGACTGTCGGGCTTACAAAGAATAAAAACCCACTGTTCACAGCTGTGGAGACTGGAAGTTTTCAGATCAACAGTGTGGTGAGTTGTATAACTTTTGATTCATCAGTCTGGACATTCTTTCCTTGTTCTTATATGAAGGGAAGAAAAACTGCTTTGGAATTCTTTTTCGTTGTTTGTCTGTTTGATGTGGGATCTTATGTAGCCCAGGCTGGCCTCAAACTTATTATGTAACCATGTAGAGCCTTGACCTTCTGATTCTCTTGATTCTACCCTCTGGAGTGCTAGGATGATGAGCATTTGGTGCTAGGAACCACATCGAAGGATTCCTGCTTGCTAGGCATTTTATCAGTGACAGCTTCAGCCATGGATCTTTTTTAAGACCATGAACCACATTCATTAGGACTGTTTCTTCAGGAGCTAACTGCTTACCAAAGACCCCATTTCTTAATATCATTATCTTATTGGCTTTAATGTAAACATATGAATTTTGGAGAGAGTCAAACCTTCTTATCATGTCTGAAATTGTCTTTCTATTGTGTATCACCATATGCCCATATATAATACAATGGCTATCATGTGTTAGGTGCTAACAACTAATTGCTTGAGTATATGAGTGGTTATTGCCACCCTTTGGAGTTCCTGATAAATAACTGTATTGCTGCATGTGACACACAGGACAATACATAATAGCTATTCAATGCATCTTTTGAGTGAAACAATGCATGAATAAATTAAGAGTTTTGTCACTCATTGTAACTTTTCAGATTCAGTGTCTCCAACCATTAAGATTATATTCTTTGTTTTATAGAGAAGACTCAACAGTTAGGAGTACTCACTGCACTTCCAAAGGATGCACATTCAGCTCCTAGCACATCCATCAGTCACCTCACAACTGTCTGTGACTCCAGCTCCTGGAAACCGTGTATCTCTGACCTCCACGGATACCTGCATGCAAGTGCTCATACCCACGCACAAACACCTACATCTATACATAATTTTAAATAAATAAAAGAAATGAAAAAAGATTATATCATCATAAAATATAATTAGTATCACAATGATATAAATACTGGGAACTAAAAGCATCAAACATATAAATACTTAAAATCACTGTGTTACAAGTTAAAGTATGATACGTGATTATGTCCTAATGAGGAGCTCTTTGAAAGCCCAGGAAGGTTTTTTGACTACTCTCTCTCTCTCTGTATCTTAGTTGTGTCATGTAGGGTATGTGCAGGCCATCTTCCTCTTCAGCTGTGAGTGAAGAGAAAGCACAACTATTATTGAACCCAACCTCAGAAGCATTTCTTCTCCAAACCAGTTAGTTGCCTTTGAGCAATCAGGAAACACGTTGACCTACATTTTCTTGCTTCTCACTTTGTGATTGTCATACAGACAATGTGTCCTTCCACAGGGCGGATGAACTGCAAAGGAGACTTCCTCCTTGTGGGCTGACACCTGATGGGTATAAAGTGTTTAAAATTTCATGACTGCTGTGAAAGAAAGGATTCCAAATTAAAACCCACACTTGAGCATAGATTTAGATAGTTGTCTACCTACACTGATTGGTACTTTATAGAATGGGTCGTGACGGCTGTAACCAATGTTTCTTGGTTTTATTTAACAGGATAGCAGAAGCTTGTGTGAGAATTTATTTTACATCTCTCTCCAGGGCACAGTTGCTTTCCTCTCAAAACTAAATTCAGATGTACCCTGGGATTTCTTTGACTTAAAAGGCTCGAGTGCGTTTACAATTTTTATAGCTTCTGCTAGAATTTTGGATTCTCTGAGATGTAAGTCTCTGATTCTGGCCTCTGTGTCTGTGAGTTTTTCCCGTTAGGAGATGAGCACCCAGTCTCAGACTGCCCTGCAGTGACAGGTCTGCTCTGAGGAGGAACGGTAATGTTTAAGAAATACAGGCTCCTGAGGATGAAATACACTTTTTTTGCTTCAAACATTAGTGACTGAGGTGACACTTTCTGGTTATAAAAATTGAATCAAACATGTTTATTACAAGAGCTTTTCATTTTTCCCTTGTGAATGCTTCCCATATGTTTCACAGAACAAGCATATGCATAACTTATTAGAATCTTACAGTTACAATGGGAAGAACATGATATGGTTGAAATTTAATAACAGTTAATTTACCAGTATTAGCAGAAAGGACCCCCCCAAAACTGTTTTGGGTATTTAGAAATAGTAGTGTATTAACAGACTAAAACCTTCTAGATAATTTAATCCTCTCTTGTCACTCTTGACGGAAATGCTGTCTTTCCATGACAATGTTGTTACTTGGTGTTAAGAGCAATCTCTGTAATGACTGCCTGAAGTGTAAGGTACCAATGGTGGGTCTTGCCCCATGTGTTTCGATTCATAACTGCTGATGTTTTCTGCATGAATCCCATGCTTTATTTCACTTGCACCACACAAGGCTGTGTGTCCTTATGTCCTGAAAAAAAAAAAAAAAAAGAGTTTTTTGTTTGTTTGTTTTTGTTTTTGTTTGGTTGTTATTTAGCAAAGCATTATGCATATAAATGGGAGGTTATTGGCATCTGTCAGGAAGTAAGCCCAGCTGGTGACTGTCTCAACTTCCATATCTAATTAATATACACAAGTGGTAATTTACTAATGATGGTGGGCACTGTCCACCTTGAATAGATGTAGAGTGAAATAGTTTGGAAACACTTTGTTCATAGTTTACATGTTTCCTTCAGGATGTAGGAGACTTTTTTCTAGTCTGAAAGAACTGAGATACTTTAAATTGTGACATATTTGGAGGGGGGTTGTTTTTTATGAGGGTCAGGATCAATTAAATTTTTGATGGATATTTGGTCATTAGATAAGGGAAATAATATGTGAGTAATTATTTAAATGTCCAAATGTATTGAAAAAAGAAAATAAGTACAAAGAAAGAAGTTAGATCTTTAATGAGAATAAACCAAAAGCGAAATATAAATCACATTTCAATCCTTTTGTCCACAACCCATTTGTCTTAGGTGGAGGGTTAACTAAGTCTGGTTTGGTTTGCTTTTAATAAAATGTACTGAACCTATAAAATAGTTTAGATCATTAAACAGCATTATCATACTTAATAATATCATCAAATATTTATTGAGCTTTTTGCATAATTCCTGGCATATGGGGACCATTAAACAAATGATTCTTGAATTCATTAAATTATATTGAATAAAATTAAATTTTAATATGGAAAGTTAGCATCAAGGTGTGTTCAGAGCAAAGTGCAAACAATGCATCTAAAATTAAAATCTTCCATGTCTGCCTGTTTATTCTAGACCACACTCTATTCTAAACAGTTGTGTTTTGGATCCAAATGCTGTCCATTTTTATTCTTACTTCAGAATTTAAAAGAGGCATAAGGCTCAGATAGTCCTAGAATTCATTATATAGCCTAGGTTGGCCTTAAACACATGGCAATTCACCTGATTCAGCCTTGCCTGGGCCATCATACTTGGCTTTATTCGGTCTCCTCAACATCACTTACACCCGTGTAGCATGAAGCCAGGAGCTTCAGGGAGGGCCTTCTGAGTGATGGGCACAGAGCCAGCCTCATTACTTGGAGGAGTTGCAGAAGACTTGAGAGAAAGGTTGTTTGGGCATTTGACATACTTTTCTTTCAAGGACTCTTCCTGATTGTCTTTAAGAAAACTCAGAGTACTGAAACGTTGTTTAATGGTGGGGCAAGCATCGGGGAACACATCTATTGGAGTCATTTTATCTGGAATAGGTTTCTTCTACTAAGTTCTCATGTACATTAAATACACTTAGGCTCAAATAGCTAAAACAATATTTTCCACCGGTATTGGGAAATCTGTTTGACCATGGAAGCCTTCCTTTCCCTCCTCTAATTAAGACGCAATAGTATGCCAAGGAAATAATATTCTTTTCAGCAGATTTTGGGCAACATTATCAGAAGTGGCTATTTGAAATTTATACTGGCCACGAAATCAAGGTGAATACAAAGAAAACAGAGATTTTGAATATTAGGAAAAGTTGGAGAGAGAGAGAGAGAGAGAGAGAGAGAGAGAGAGAGAGAGAGAGAGAGAGAGAGAGAGAGTGCAGGAGGAAGAAAGAAAATGATGGAGGTGACTGTGACCTCCTTCATAATGAAGCAAGTGGTGGCCAGCTACTTCATAACTCCTGACAAGTACCACGTGTAAATATTAGGGATTACTCAGTGCAGAGACGATTGTCTGTGGCGATTCAGAAATAAAATGCATTTGAGGCAAGGAGGCAGAACGTATTAAGATAATTTAATTTGAAACATAAATGGAATCTATGTGAGATAAAAGTCAATGAAGAAAAAAAGGCTCAATGTGGGAATGGTTGAAAATGGTGGAACAGCCCTTGAAAGTCTGATTTCCTCTTATTCCACCTCAAAAGCTCCTCACTTAAGATAAAGCACACTCGATTACTTTGTTGATAAGCTTTCCAATTTTCCTAAGTATTGTGTCATAAAATTCTATATCGCGCCATTTAAAATTTGAGCCTGTCTCCTCGTGCCTTGAAAGATTATGCAGCTTGTAGAATTTTGCCATCTCTCATCTAAATTCTTTAAGTCTTTCTCTTTTCCAGGAAGAGGGATTTAAGCTGCGCTCAGAAGTTGGCTCCTGGCAGCAGTATCGTACTCATTTCTGATTGCATAGTCTTCGGCACTTTCCATACTGGACAAGGAGAAGCTCCACATTAAGTGCTGATTTACTGAGAAGGGAACAAAAGAGGGCTTCCTGTAATGTCTCGGGGAAGGAGCTATGATAAACATGAAGGTAATCTGTGCAGCTAGGTAGTGATGGATAACTGCCTCAGTAGAGAGTCAGGCAGCATGTGGACTTTTCTATTCTCTTTCAAGTCAGGCCGCTGGTTAGAAAAGAGAGTCTTTATTAGCATCGGGTGCTTCTCTAAGGACAGCAAAGGCAGCTTGGGAAGCAGGTGCCTATGCTCAGAAGGGACTCTGGGTTGTGACTTTGCTTCCTGAGTGCTTTTGAACACACATGAAGAATGTATTCATCTACCTTCAGTTCAATAATTAATGTGGCTGTCCCTCCAGCTACTGTTAGAATAACAAATACAGGCGACTCCAGACTCTAAAGGGATTTCATTGAAGAAGCTTTATCTCATGTGTATTTTGGTCTTGGTGAGTATATCATTATACATTTCATAGTGGCACAAAGCAGAGAGACTCTTAATTTATGGAAATCTTGGTGACCTCTACAAAACAAGAAATAATAGACAGTTGGGAAGACTTATCTTATTGTACTTTTATTTTCCATCAGAGAGCAAAAGCAGAGTCATAATGATTCTTACAGTGTTGTGGAACAAGCTCCAATTATAAGCCAGGAGCTTAGCACTCATTATGGGCGATACCTTTTCCTTCAGAACTCTGGTTACTCTATGCAGAGCTTGCTCCCTCTGAGAGGAAGTTAAGTCCAGAGTATCACCTGAATTCAAAAGAAACTGAAATTGAAGCAGTTTCATGAGAGAAGAACACAGACAGTCAGAAATACACATACACAGATACACAGATATATACAGAGCTATACATGGACACATATGAACACATGCACACTCATATGTATAAATATCTATATGCATACAGTACCAGAGCTGCCTTGATGCTAGGTTGAAATTCTTCTACATTCTTGTGGCTGCCATCACCATGCTATCTCTTTTACTTTTGTGTAGTTCAGCTTCTGTTCAGGATCAACAATGGCTGTTCATTAACTAAAGTCTCAAACATGCATCCCATTGTACATAAAGAATATTTTTATTTTGTAGGAAATGGATATCTCAATACCACTTGGAATATACAAATTTCTACCATCCATCACTTTTTTTCTGCCTGCTTATTAAATTCAGTTTTCATCAAGAAAATTTACACTATAGTTTTCATTATATGTATGTCAGTTTATGTAATTGAAAAGCTCTGTCATTGTAGTTGTAATTTGAGCTTGAATCTATCTGTCCTCTTGACTGATATACAAAATGTGAATTTTCAAATGACCTATTGAGGTCGGGTACTCTAACTGCCACTTTCCCCCCTTCACACTGATAAACACCTCAACTTGTTTTAGGCCACACAATAGGGTCTTGAAAAGAACAGCAATTACAATTCAAAGAACCAAACATCACGTGTGATTCAAGTTCTGCAATACTGATTATGAGGCTGAGAAACAGTTTCAAAGTTCACTAATTATGATTCCGAAGAGCACAGTAATCTTTCACAACATGTTTGTTGACTGGAATGAATACTAAGGTCTGAATTATGGCTGACTAAATCGTGATTTTTTTTTGTGCACATAATTAATATTAAAGCTGTATCCTATTCACTTATTTTTCTGCATTCATTGATAAATCTATCTTTTTTTCTGTATAAGTTTTAAAACTTCCTTTGAATGAGAAAAAGAGATCAACAATATTCTTCGCTTAATTCAAGTAAATTATGTATCAAATGTTTATTACATCTGTGTGGAGCCATTTGGGATGACATATCCACTTATAAGTATGAAAATGAGCTCTGATAGAGTTGGGAGATAGTATTCTTTTACATTTGAAAAGCCCAAATGCCAACTAGTTCTGCACTGATACCTGAAATTTTGTTGAGGCTTATATTATCCTTTTTTAAAAAAATATGTTTTAATTAAGAAACCCTCAAAGCTAGTTTTAAATCACAAGTCTATATTTTTGATTTAAAAGCATCTAATAAATATGGTGTCAGGAAACCATAGTTTAATGTTGATAGGGCACAATTATCACTATATTAATGACATGTAAGATTTAAATGGACCTCTTTTGTTGTTAACTAATATTTGCTATGAGAGCAAGGGAGCTTATTTTGCTTGCTGCTTATATGGAAGGTTTATATATCTACTAAATATACAGCATTTATTATTTAAGTACAACCTAGATGAGTTGGTATGATTACAAGAATGGGATCATTTACCCTGAGTTATTGTCTATGTGAGGATATTTATACATGCTGTGATAAAGAGGGACAGTTGAAACATGTGTCCATTTCAGTAATATTTTAGTGGCATATGTGCTGTCTTATTTTTTTTTTATCCCATCTGATTCCAAAAATCTTTCTGCCAATATCCTGACAACTCACTTCTAATTCTCCTTGCTTTCAAACTTGTAGAATATAGTTTTCTCTCAGACGATATTTATTGTCTCTCAAACTTTCTCTGTTACAATACCAGCCACTTTTGCTTTTAACCTTTAAAAATATAATTTTCTCCCAAAGTGTATTTATTTTCTCTCAGATCTCCTTGTTACATCCTCTCTGTCATCAGGATCAAAACGGAGACAGGCTATCCAGTGCTTAATTTGCTCATTTTCAGTTGGAATGAATACAACTGCTGCTTTCAAGTTCTTTATACCTTACTCTGCTATTCTTTCTCATTTTCCCATAAACTGGTGCTCAAGCTCTGAAATAGATCCTGTTATGTGGAAAGAGCCAATTAATTCACACTTTGATCTACTAAGATAGGTTCTATCCTTGGACAGGATTTATGGGCATGACTGTAAAGTCCCTCACTCTGGCCCTTGTGGAATCCTTCCGCCCAGCAAATGTCTAGACATGTGGAAATCTTTGCTGACTTTCTATATATGGCTTTCCAGCCTAGCTGCCCCCAATTCCACGGTGCAAATTATCCTTTTTAAAAATCTAAACTGTGTTAGAGGTGTTTTGGAAACTGTTTCTCCATATAGAGAGTGTTTAATTGAAGATGGAGCTGAACACCACACGTGTTTGCCTTGATTGTCATCAGGTGGCTCAAAAGCAGGCAGTAAATGACTTTTTCATCTAAATGCTCATAAAAGCTATTGGCTATCTCTGTTACAATACCAGCTGGTTGGAATGAAGCCATTCTCGACAGCGTTATCAATCATACACACTATAATTTTCTCCCACTAGTTCTGAGCGGTAATCTCATTGAAGTTTCCTTTTATAAATTAGCCAAAAACATCCACTTTTGGTATCTTCTCTCGGGTATTTGGTGTACAAAACCACAGCTTCCTATTTATATAGATTATATTTTGAATGAACGTTGAGCTGTAAGTCATAAATTTCCCACCAACAAGATCTCTTGGTTACTCAGCTTCCTCCCGTGTATTGTTAATCGCGTGCTGTAACACACTGCCCGGTACAGAGTAGGTGTTAAGCAAAATTGTGGAATTTATGGCTCAATGCAATGCTTATGCCGGAGAAGCAACTGGAACCAAATGAGTTCAGTGTGGTGTTATGTTATGGTGTGGTGCCCAGTTTATACACACGAATACACGGCACGAGAATGAATTCTTTGTCTGTTTCCCTCCACTGAGAGGATAGAAACATCTCTGGTTCTTGGAGGTGTCTTCCTCAGAGCTCCTCCTGCTTCAGGCATTGCTCTCCCCCTCTGGTGGGCTGTGAGTTGGCTCCTTGTTCTTGCAGCTCTCCTAGACTGCTTTACATATTTTATTCAAACGACCACTCCTGAAATAAGAAGAAAACCCCACTTCTCAAACCCACCCTTTATAGTAACTACAGAATATTTTCAGAAGGGGAGAAAATAACTACGAAAGCCTGTAGACTCTTTTATAGTTCATAATTTCTGTTCTGGCTTTTTGTGACAAAGGACTAAAATGTTATATAAATTCTAAACACTGTTTTCACTGATAGGATGATGGGAAGATTTTTTTTTTTCCTATCTGAAATGTAGGTGGTTTGGCTTTTGGTGGTACTGACCAGGGCTGTGTCAGAATCTAGAACTTTGTAGGTCTTCATAGACCATACCACAGCTAATCAGCTTTCATGAAAATGATGCTGATCTCAACCTGCTCAGAAATCTTGTGAGCTACAGTGATGACTCTCTTTTCTTCCCAAGTTCGAGCTTTGACTTGGACTACACAATGTCTAAGGAGAACGGCCTTGGCAGAAGGCTAGAAGCAAGGCCTGTTGGCTTCGGTGGTCACGCCCAAGTTAAGTGTGCAACTCAGAATGTGTTCAAGCATGTAGCTGGAGAACTGTGCCAGAACCAACCCAGCTGCATGCATTATATCTCAAGCCTTGACTTATTCTTGTCCCATTGGCTAATGAAATCGTCTGACCTAGCCATAAATGAGAGACTGGAAGGTGAAGCTCCCAATCTTAGAGGAGGAGCTGCAGGCTTACATGGCAAGGATAGAACTAAGGACGGTGAGGTGAAAAGGCACAGGGTATGGAAGGTAGCTTCGTCAGTTTCCATATTCTCTGTTGGTAGAAATCTAGATAGGAGCACATCCATAGATTCCTCCTTAGCCTCCCCAGTTCTAGGTTTCCAGCTAGTCCCAGAGATGCACCCCACCAATTTCTACTCTCACTTCCTGTAGCCAGGTGGGATGTTCAGAGAAAGGAGGAGGCTGTCAACCCACCTACAAAATCTTCAATCCAAAATTTGTCCTGCCTTACAAGATGTGCAGGGATAAAGATTGAGCAGAGAATAAGGGACTAGCCAACCAATGGATTCCTCTACTTGAGACCCATCTTTGGTGAGAGAGCCAAGTCCTGACACTGTTTATGATACTCTGATGTGCTTATAGACAGGAACCTTGCCTAAGCGTTTACTGAGAGGCCTTATCTATCAGCAGATGGAAATATATGCAGAGACTCACAGCCAAACATCAGGTGGAGTTTGGGAGTGTTGTGGAAGAGTAGGAGATAGAATTGGATGAGCCAGGGTGGTTGAGGACGTCACAAGAAGACTTACAGAGTCAACTAACCTGGGCCTATGGAGGTTCACAGAGACCGAACCACCAACTAATGAGCGTGCAGGGGCTGGACCTATGTAGCAGATGTACAGTTTAGTCTTCATGTGTGTCCCCTAACAGCTGGAACAGGGTCTGTCTCTGATTCTGCTGTCCACCATTGGACACTCTTGCTCTAAATGGACTGCCTGGTTGGGCCTCAGTGGGAGAGGATACACTTACTCCTGCTGCGACTGGATATCCCAGGGTAGTGCAGTACTTATGAGGAGCTTCCCCTTCTCCTCAGAGAAGGGGAGGGGGTAATGGAGGGAAGGATTTATAAGGGTGGGACTGGAAGGAGAGGAGGGAAGGGACTGTGACCGAGAAGTAAAGTAAATAAATAAATTAATGAAGTAAAACTAGATATTAAAAAAGCTGCAGGCAATTAAAGGTCATGCCTCCAGCCCCCGTAATTCAGAAGTTCCCAAACTTTCAGACAAGGTATGATGATTGTTTTCTCTGAAGGGGCTACCCTTTCTTGACTCTGGCTTGCCTTCTTGCAACCACTCCTCTTCCCATTCCTTGTAATGTCAAAATTTCTTGAAAATAAATCGCACAGTGATGCTTATTTCGTTTCTTCTTAGTCTTTTCACACACACACACACACACACACACACACACACACACACACACACACTCTCTTTAAAATCAGTATTTTCTTCCCATCTGTCTGTGGAAAATACCCTCCTCATGGACACCCCAGAACCGCAGTTGGCCAAAGCTGGTGCTAGCTACTTGCTTCAATTCAGTGGCACTGCACATCCGTGCCTGTTTGTGGAACACCAGGATGCCCTGCCCAAGCCTTCCTTCCAGTCCCATGGCTGCTACTTCTCAGTTTGTCCCTCTGACTTCTGTTTTCTAAACTCTTGACTTGTTAGCTGACTTCATCAGACCTACTGTTATTAAATAAAGACTGAGGGTAGATGTCTCCTAAATTCGCTCCCCAGGCTGAGTTGTCCCATATGTTTTGGAACTGTAGTTCTAACTGCTAATACCTGTTTTGATGGCAAATAGGTGACTCAGATAGCATTTTTAGGCATATCTTAGGATTGAACTACTGTTTTTCTTTCTTTTTTTCTTTTTCTTAACTAGTGTGTGTGTGTGTGTGTGTGTGTGTGTGTGTGTGTGCGCACGTGCGTGCGTGCGTGTCCCTCATACTTAATGATTTTAAAAAGTCATTTTGAAGCTGGGCGTGATGGCGCACGCCTTTAATCCCAGCACTCAGGAGGCAGAGACAGGCGGATTTCTGAGTTCGAGGCAAGCCTGGTCTACAAAGTGAGTTCCAGGACAGCCAGGGCTACACAGAGAAACCCTGTAAAGTCATTTTGGTACATGCCTATTCAGCATGTATCATTACAATTCCATCTCTCTCTGGATTACTACCCTTGGCATGGTGTTTCCTTTCTTGGGTTACTATAGCATCTCTCATTCATTTCTTTGCTTTCTTTCTTTCTTTCTTTTTTTTTTTTTCTTTTCTTGTCCTGTCAGCATCAGTTCAGATCAATCAGAGAAATCATTTGAAAATATTTATATGTCTACAGGACCATTCTCCTCCTTAAATCTTTCAGCAAATTGTAGGCATTTCCTGTAGCTCCTGACTATTTCTAAGATGCTGCAGTGTAACATGTAAATTCATCTAATTAGTTTTGTAGTTTATAGACTCTTATTTATTTGGAGAAGGCTCCATGCTGTGTCTTGCTTCTGGACAAAGTGTAAATTGGCCTGTATTAATTTAGGATACCATTATAATAACCAGGAATATTTATCCTGGTGACTTGAGGAGCTTAAGTAGGGCAGAAGCTCAAACAGTGGCAATTCTGTCATTATCACTGGGGCTTGCTTGATTTTATCTTTAAGTTGAAATGGTAAAGGAATATAATTTCAGAAATTTACAAACTCATAAAGGAAGTAATATATAAATAAAAGTCTATTTTAGTGAACATGATACCCACACGCCACGCTACTTACATTTTTATTTAGTCTTTGAGATTTCCATACAATATATTGTGATCATATTCATTCTCCCCCCATCTCATCTCAGATCCCTACACATATGGCTGCAATGTCCTTTCTCTCTGTCTCTGTCTCCATCCCCCCCTGCCTCCCTCTAACCCTCCTCTTTCTCTCTCGCCCTCTTCTCAATCCTCCAAACCCATGGAGGCTAGTTTGTGTTGGCTGTGGATGTGGAGCCTGATCTGGAGAAGATACACTAATTTTTACATTTTGCAATCTTGGATAAATACATGTATTTATAAATGTTAATAAAAATAACAGTGATGCTTATAACATGCTCTAAATAAAGTCAGCTAATGACAGACACCTCATTCAGGATTGTGATCTATTTGGCCATGTTAGATTCTGGAATATTTAAATAAAAAAATAATGTTTATGAGAAAAGGCTCACAAAAGAGAAGCTGATTATTAGTCTAGGATGTTATTACTTAGTGGTGACTCTATTAGTTGTAATTAATTTTTAAGAAATTGGGTATCTTGAAAAGTGTTTGTTCAATTTTCCTTCATGAGAAGCAGACTTTTAGATAAGAAATCAGGTTTATTAACAAAGGATATGACAGCATCATATTTTATGAGAAATTAATGATGAAATGTAGAAATATTGGGGTTTTCTTATCTGTTGTGCCTCAGCAGCATTAAGTATTTCGGAGATAGTATGGTGTAAGCAAGCCTTGCTCATTACCAGAATTTCTTGTGTATGACCAACATTCCAAGTTCTGAGCAACAGACCAGTGGCTAGTCCTCCTCTAAGATGCAAATGCAATGTTTTCCTGAACCTTCATAACCTTATGTGTCCAAATAGCCCAAAATGAGTGGTGACGGGTCTGCTTTTAATATCTCGGAACAATTGGTCTCTGAAATGTCACTATTGGAGACTTCATGGTGTCACTGAAGGTGAAATAAAACATGAAGGAATTTCAGGGGAGACATCCCCGTATGTGGGATGTGACAGGGCTGTTCAGCAAGTGAAGGCCTGGGGCTGCTGTGGTGCACCTTGCCAGGTCCGTCTGCCTGGCTGTCCCTCTTGATCTTCTTTACCCCTCAGAGATGCATGCTCCTGAATTCATATTGGATTAATATTCCAGGTGTTTGTTGTTACTTTAAACTTGGCTTGGAAGGAGATAAAATATTAAGCATAACACTTTTGTTTTAAAAGTACATGTCTATAATCTTTTTATTCAGTAAGCGAATCATCTAATATCATCTATACTTTCAATGTCCTTTAATACATTAAATATAAACTAAATTTTATTGTAAAATATAGGTCATAAAATTAATATAATTTATGGAAGAACATATTCAAAAGCATGGATGTGGAGGGCTGGGGAGATTGCCCAGGTGGTGAAGGACCTGCATTCCCGGTGTACAGCCCTGGACTGGTCAGTGTCTGTAGCTGTAGAGCTGGGGGTGGGTGGTGACAGTGGAAACATGCAGATCTCCTGAACTTGCTGGCCTCTCAGTCCAGACGACTGATGAACTCCAGACTTGGTGAGAGATCTTGTCTCAAAAAGCAAGGTGGGAACAGGAAGACCCCCCCCAACTTCAACCCCTGCCCTCCACACAGGTATTCCCACACCTGCATACCCGTACAACATACACACAAACAACATGGATGTGTATGCATGTATGTATGTATGTACGTACGTATGTATGTATGTATAAAGTGTAGACATAAGTGTTGATAGAAGGCACTGATCAAAAAGGTCCACGACTAGGCCTGTAAGATGGCTTAGAGGGCAAAGATGCCATAGAGCTTTATGGGCTGAACTTGATCCCAGGGTCCTGTGTGGTAGAAGGAGAGAACTGACTCCCACAGACTATGCTCAGTCCTACATGTTTGCACTGTACTGCATATGTGCATGTGTGTGCAAACACACAAGTAAAGAGATGTAAAGTTTTAAAAAGAGAGAGAGAGAAAAAAAAGACACGTGGGCCAGCTAGGAAGAAATGAACACATAAACTGATGTATGATTAATATCCAGTAATATGGTGGCATTTAACATTGTTGAAGGCAGTAAAATCACTTTGCGATAAGAGGCTCCATGTCCATGTGCTGGACTCTGTAGGAGTCCAGAGGTGGGAGGATGTGTCCTGATATGAAGGGGTTAGGTCATTTCTTAACACCTTCAGAAAATGTGTTGTTTGATCAGGTGCTAGATCACAGTCAGAGAATGAGGATGGGGCGTGACTTTGCAGAGATGGGGTGCCAGAGTCTTTTCTTCACAGATGCTACAGTGAAGAGAACGGACATGTCTGTGTTGGATCCTCTAGGTGTCTCAGGCAGACAGTGACCCATGGGTTATGCTGTTTTCTTGGCCAATGTCCTCTTCAAGGTCCCCATGTCAGAGGGGAAGGAAACGGGAGTGGCTTCCTGCAATGAGGAGGTCTAGGCTTTTTCTCTGAGCCGTCGGTGACTTGGGGTGACACTATTTCTCAGCTACAAAGTAAGATTGTTAGGTAGGGTGACCTTTGAGGCCATTTCCAATTCAGAGGTTCCTCCTGTTGGTATAAAAATGAAATGGGAAAAAAAAAAGATTTTTAGATAGGCAGACTTCTTGACAACTTTTAATTCATGCTGCCTTGGTCACCATGAGTCATTTCAGTCTGGAAGGGCCGTGGATAGCCTCAGGGACAGCGTGTTTGCTATTTCAGAACACCCAGACCCTTAAGTGTGGAAAGTTGATCTAAAAGATTTCCCCTTTGGTTACTCTGCAAGGAGAATAAGTTACTTTTATTCTCTTATATGATAACCCTTTGAGAGTAAAATGGCTTTAATGTTTCATGGAGTCAAATAATTTTGAAAAGCCTGGAGAACATTATTCTTATCACGGCTTAGCAGGTGTCCTTGGGTCAGAAGATTTTCTAAATATTTAATACAAATTTCACAAAGGTTTGTCTGTCTTTTCCTTTTAAACCAGTTACACACTTAATGCCAATTAAGAAGTATGTACGCCTCTGAGTTTATAAAACTTAGTAATCTTAATTTGGCTCTACCGTCAGCATCTGTTAACATTTATTAGGTGCTTGCTGTTTCTGGGGTATTGTATTGTTCATAAGGGACTTGGTATATTAAGCTTTTCCCACCTCAAGAACTCCGCATCCATCCTTTCATTGGTAGAACTAGGAGCTTAAGCTGCAGGGAACAGTTAACACACAATGACACAATAGGTCAATGCAAGGTTTGCATTCTTTTATTGCCTTTGATACACTGTATTTATCTACATACGTACAATCATTGTATTATACATTCTTTTTCTTCTCTTTTTACTTAAGTGTGGCAGCCATAGCCAATTTGCATATCAACCACCTGCTGAGGTATGCACATCTCTATAAAACTTTATTCTACAATCTGGAATAGATCTAAAAATGTTCGAAAGTAAACACATCATTATTAACCTGTCATATCCAATGGCAGCCTCTCAGAAATATATATACACAGGATCCAAAATGAGTGAACCATGATACTGTGATTCTAAATTACCCTTTAATGTATTCACAGCCTGGAGGAAGGAAAACAGCAGGTAACCAGGGGTGATTTTCCTCACACATGTCTTTGTGTTGCCACAGAGTACAGTGCTGCAAAGAAATGACCTATTTGGAAGTTCAAAGTTTCCAATAGAGCCTAGATAGACATGTAGGATTCTGCCCTTGTTTGAGAGAATGGTACCATGAAGTAGCCTCTATGCATGAGATGTAACTATGTTGTCCTAAGACTATGTCCAAAGTAATGCCAGATGGGTTACTATTGCTATGATGAACACCATGGCCAAAGCAACTTTTGGAGGGCAGGGTTTATTTGAGGTACAAGCTGTGTCCACAAGGTTGGATGTCTCAGCTAGTCTTCAGTGTATCCTGGAATGCTGATGAAGTAGGCTTTAATGCCAATGAAGGAATGGACTTGCCAGTGAGAGTGAGAGTCAGAAGGCGGAGGCTGAGTTTCCTTCTTCTATGGTCTTTATAAAGGTTCCCAAAAGAAGGTGTGGCCCAGATTAAAGGTGGATCTTCCCGCCTCAACAGAGCCAGATTAAAAGTGGGTCTTCCACTTCAAATGATTTAATTAAGAAAAGTTCTTCTCAGGCATACCCAGCCACTTGGATTTTAGTTAACCCCATGTTGACAACTGGGAACAGCTATCATACATTTCAAAGTAGCTGCTCATCCATAGTGTGGGGGCCATTCTCCTAAGAATCATTGACAAGTGCTCCAATTGGAAAAACCCGTTGCGTCTTATTTTTTCATCCTCTTACTGACATCACTTACTTTAAGGCTCTCAATAATCTTGTCCATCTTTTCTTTTTTAAAAAAATTCACCATTAAAAATCTTTTACACTTATCTAAAACAATAGAATATGAAACAGGAAGAAAGTTTAAAAAGAAAGTTACCCGTTAGGTTACCAGTTCAAGGAAAACTTTAATATAGTCTGGTCTTTTCTTTCAAAGCATACGACATTTAAAAAAAGGATTCACATTATATATACCACTTTTAAATTAATTTTTAGTACTATAAGTATTATTTTGCAATAAAGCAAATATCCATAATAGCTAGAAATTTGTGTGTGTGTGTGCATGTATATACGTGTGTAGATGCCACAGAATTTGGGCATCACTTCTCAGGTTTTCCACTGGCTTGGGGACTGCTGATTAGGCTAGACTGGGTGGCCAGCAAACTGCAGGAATGTAAACGTCTTCTTGTCCCCAGACCTGAGCCTAAAGTACACATTACTGTTGGCTTTTTCCATGTGTCTGGGAACTGAAACTCTGTGTTAGATGCACTTTTATGGACTGACTGATCCATCTTTTTAGACCAATATCAATGCACATGTTTTGTTTAGCAGAAGAAGATCATAATAAGTAATCATCAAGCTATTCTTGTCTCTTTCTGTTTAAAACGCAGACCGTGCTTTCTTCTTTGAATCTTCTGATATGTAAAGCTTTGATGAGACCCTTGTTGCTCACAGATGTCTTGATGACAAATCAGTGGGAGAATACTGGCTGCTTCCTAACATTCTGTTTCCCCTGATAACAGCTGAAGTCCAGCCAGTGTGAAAAATGAAGAATTCTGATTTCTCCGTATGCCAGCAAGAAGGCAGAGCAGAGTCATGGGTGAGGTCATATTTAGACACAGGTAGACAGGTGGTAGCTGGAAGGTGAGATTCTAAAGAGGGATGATGACATCATCTTAACTCCATGAGACTAGAAGTGAAGGCTAAGTGAGTTTATCTGGCCTCAAGAAAAACGTGGTTAGAGAATGGATTATGGCTAACCAAATCATGGACTCAGCTGTGGGAGCTGAGAAATCACAGACCAGAAAAATAATTTCCCACTCAAACCTACTTACCTGGTAGTAACCTGATTTCTGTTATATATTGAATCCTCTACTCACTCAGTGGAGAAACCTTAGCTTCTTTCTTGTTTCCACTAGACTTCCAATTGGTCCAAGCAATTCAACTCTGAAATGCCTCCAGATATTTCCCAACTTGGTCTCTGCTGTCACCAATTGAAAGTCACATTTCCTTTTATCTCTTGCTTAATCTAGCAGTCTCTTAATGAGTCTGCTGTTCTCAAATGCATTTTTCATAGACTATTGTATTTTATATAATGCTGTTACTCCAGGTTTCATCAAATAAAGATTTAACCTTAGCATTTCCTTGTTCATGATCACGATGTCTTTCCTCTCAATACAGTCTTCCTAGCTTCAACAGCCAGAATCCTCAATCTATGTTTAAATCTTGCCGCATCTTCAGCACTAACTTAAACTCATCACTTGCTGAGGCCACGGGACTTATTTTTCTTTTTTTTAACTCAGACTTTATCTCAATCTCCCTGTGAGACTGAGATATGTGGGAGGAATTCTGAGAGCTTAGGCTCTGTCTCAACTGCTTGATTTACTAATGGTTTAACCCCATGGGAATAAATCTTAAGTGTACTGATTCCTGGTATTGTATACATACAAGGGCGTTATCCCTACCATTCATTGTCTCTGGAGAACTAACTCACAGACTAAGAAATAAAACATCCCTGCTATGTGTGCCAAGTTTCATTCCTGTATCTACCTAATCAATAGATATAAGTTTATTGAGACCAAATTTCAAGTCTGAGTTAAGGGATCCTAGGTATCGTTTTTAGCATAGTCAAATATAGTGAAATATCAAAAAGAAGCTGGAACAATGAAGTTTTCAAAGAAAATTTGGTGTATCCACAGAAAACCTTTTTAAAACAAGAATTCTAATTGTTTTTCTCTTTCTGGATCAGGAGTGTTGTAAAGTATTGCCTTCCAACTTGATTACTTTGAAGAAAGTTAATTCCCTTTCAGATCAGTTTTGACATGATTCTTAAAAATAGAATAATGATGTGTGAATGTAAGTCTGAGATATTAAGATTGTTGGTAACTTTGCTCTGCATTTTTATTGTATTTTCTGAAATTTCTGCAGTGACTATGTGAGCTTTACTTACCAAACTGTTCGACAATCTAGGGCCATTATTTCTAAGTACTAGTAGAAAAGGTTATTCTATACAGTTTCAATCAAACAGTTTGTAACTTTCTTAGCAGGTGCACAAGAAAGAGGCCTGAGTTGAGCTAGCACACAGCAGCTCAGATATATATATATAACATATATGTTACTATTGTACTATATATATATATATATACACACACACACACACACACACACACACACACACACACACACACAAGTTATTCCAATCTGCTTCTCATCCCATACAGCAGAATGTACCTCTCATCAAAGATTTGGGGTAATCACCTTTCAGTTTTGCAACTGTAATCTTTATGTGCATATAATTATATGTAATTGAGAACTTGATTCTTGAAATGTCATAATAGTGATTTAGCCTTACTATAGAACCTATAAATAAACCTTATAAAGTATTTATTAAATGTCGGAAAGCACTCATTTGCTTTCCCACCAAATCCTTCAGTATGTTAGTTCTTGTTCAAATTTGGAGGCTACAACAATCAATAAAATAGATAAAGATTTCTAGTTATGTGTGGTACATATGAACTACTGCAGCGAGAAGGATTCACAGTAAGAAGATTAAAAGATATGTGAAGATGAATGGTTCGAGGGCTGTCAAGAGGGCTTAGCAGATAAAGGTACTTGCTACCAAACCTAATGATCTGAGTTTGATCCCTGAGACTCCCAAGGTGAAAGGAGAGAACTGATTCTTTCAAGTTCTCCTCTGACTTTTATGTGTGTGTCTTGGAACATGTATATTTACCCCACCAACAGTAATAAATATGAACTGTTTAAGATCAGGTGTGGTGGCATACAGCTGTTGTAATCACAGTACACTGGAGGAAAACACTGGAGGATCAGAAGTTCAAGGTCATCCTCAGGTATGAAGGAATTCCAAGGCTAATCTTGGCTATATAAGATCCTATCTGGAGAGAGAGAGAGAGAGAGAGAGAGAGAGAGAGAGAGAGAGAGAGAGAGAGAGAGAG
>NC_034593.1:36052416-36054918 GCF_900095145.1 Mus pahari
GGAGGGGGAGGGGAGGGGAGGGGGAAGGGGAGGGGGAGGGTAATGCAGAAAACCATATGTGGGAAGTTGTCAGCAGTGGCCAGTTCTCACTGCAAAAGTGCCAGTTGCATAAAATTTAAAGGAGATGATTAGCAGGAGGTGATATGGATAAAAGGGAATCTCAATTCCAAGCAATGAGAAAACCATGTCAAAGGCCTTGGGGCGTGCACCCATGTATTCATGAGGCGACAATGTTGGACAGACATAATGGTGACAGTTTAAGAAAAAGGCTTGCTGAGATTAATTATATTAGGTAGACTATAGAAAGTGAGACTGCCAGGCAGGGAGTTCCTGCTCTCTCCAGGAACTCCTTTGCAGCAGTGCTGCAGGGCATAGGTAGAGACTTGCCTTTAGCCATGGTCATGGGCTGGCAGAGTGGGTCTGTTGAAATGCATGAGGGGTAGAAGATCAAGGCGATTAAAAGGAATTCTAAAAATTAACCATAAAAATTTAAACCTGGTCAAAAGAGGAGGATAGTCTTTGCATACACAACCAGTGTCTTGGTAAACAGGGCCCAGGCTGTTAGTGTAAGGAGGCATGAATAAACACTGTCAGCAGGAAATCAAGCTGCGGAGGGAGGGTGTACTGGGGGGAGAGAGGAAGTCTGAAATTCAGAGGTTTGGAAGTGAGTGGTTAAGATCAGGTACTGGTCAAAATCAAGTGAGAGTGTCAGGCCCAGGAACACTCATTTGCACAGATATCTAAGCCATGTGAATTACGGGATCAATGCAGCTGGTAGCTGTTTACTGTGTGTCCATGATCAGGAGGGATTCAACCCTGGGTTGCAGGCTTTGGTCAACACAGCAAATTAACCACACAGGCCACATCACTGGAAGGAGTTCAGGGAAGACACATCATTTTAATAGATAAGAAAACTAAGTGTGTTAAATATACCATGAAAATGAGGTGTAGGAGAGATACACGTACATATAATAATAATAATTTAAAAAAACCACTTACAAATCAGTAGCTAATAGTATATTAAGTAATGAAAAGCTGATTAATTTTTATCTAAGGCTTGGTATAAAACAAGGAAGCTCCTTGCTGGAAAGTCTATCCAGAGCAATCAAGAAGAAGATAAAGGCATCCAGACTGGAAAGGAAGAGACAAATTGTCACTGTTTATACATAATACCACATAAAAGATCAATATCCAGAATATAATAGGAGCTGTAAAAACTCAAATAGAAACATCAAAATCAACACCAACTCTCTAAAAAGGATGAAAAGGCATCAGAATTAAATAAATATTTTCCAAAGAAGACACACAACTGGCCAACGGTATATGAATAAGCTCTCAGCATTACAAAAGACCATATTCAAAACCACAGTGAGATATCACTTCATCCCAGGAGCGATGGTTAGTATAAATACACTAAAGACACCAGTGTTGTTGAGGATATGGAGAAAAGGAATTTCTTGTGCTATGTGGGTAAGGATGAACATTAATATGGAGAATAACATACAACTACCATACAAGCCAGCAGTATCATTACTGGGTGTATATATCCTTGGGAAATAAAATCAATGTGTCAAAAAGACATGTTCGTTGCAGTACTATTCACAGTAGCCCAGAGATGGAAAGAGTTTCGCTATCAGCTGTGAATCCGTAAATTAAATAGAGGTGCATAGACAGTGGAAACTGAGTCGGATGTACAAAGTTCTGTCATTTGTCACTATATGGATGGACTGAGGTAGAGATCATTATGTTAAGTAAGCCAGGCACAGAAGGAGAAATTCCACGTGGCCTCATTCATGCCTGGGTTCTACAGAGGTTGAGAATGGAGGTGTCCTTAGAGAATGAGGGGAGGGAAGAGTGGGGGAGGGTTGACCAGTGAATAGTCAGTTAGAAACTAGGAGTTTCTGTGTGATACAGAACAGGAGGACAGGTATAGACAACAGTGATATACTATGTATTCTAGAAGTCTGAATGAAAGCATTTTGGAAAATTTTTACATGAGCAATGATAGGCATAGGAGGAAGTAAATATTATTAACCCGATTTAAACATTGATTTAAATATTAAAACATCACCCGTAAACTCATTAATACTAATACATTTTTACCAATATTTTAAAAATATTTTTACTATTTTTGTTAACACTCGAATTTTTTAAATCATTTTATTTATTTATTTATTTATAATTATTATTTTCTTTATTTACATTTAAAGTGCTATCCCGAAAGTTCCCTATACCTCACCCCCACACCTGCTCCCCTACCCACTCACTCCCACTACTTGGCCCTGGCCTTCCCCTGAGCTGGGTCATATAAAGTTTACAAGACCAAGGGGCCTCTCTTCCCAATGATGGCCGAATAGGCCATCTTCTGCTACATATGCAGCTAGAGACACGAGCTCAGGGGGTACTGGTTTCCTATTCTCATTATCTTATCCAACTCCAACTATGCTCTCCAAAATCTTCATCCCTGAATATAATCACATTGGGAGGTAAAGTATCCACACC
>NC_034593.1:36054929-36056006 GCF_900095145.1 Mus pahari
AGGCCCAAAACAGGGCCTGTGCCAGTAGATGTGTTGCCTCTGCAGAGTATTCACTCACCTGAACAGTCTAGCCACTGAGGGTCTCTGGACACAATATCACTCTCTCACCTTCTCTGGCATACAGAGCCCTCACAGGTGGCCACCTTTCCTCTGGTGAGGAAGGTGCCCAAATTTCTGGAGCCTGAAACAGGGTCTGTCCCAGAAGTTAAGTTGCTTCTGTCTGTCCCGAAGCTGTGTAGCTTCTGGGATCCACACTCTTGCTAGAGCAGACTGGAGCCTAAGTGAACCCCAGCAAAGATGGCTCTCCTGCCAGCTCAAGCCTTGAGACTCCTCCCAGGCAGACAACCCTCCTTGGGTGGGAAAGGTGCCAAGTGACTGTAGCCAAAAATGGAATCTTTCCCAGAAGCTCTGTCACTTCTGCAGGCCGCCGTCTCCCTGGCAGTACACCGGAGCAAAGATGGAGCTCCTACCTACCGGTTCAGGCCTTGAGACTGCTCCCAGGCAGATGCCCTTCCTCGGGCGGGAAAGGTGCTGGATGACTGGAACCAGAAACGGGATCTTTCCCAAAAGCTGTGTTGCTTCTCCAGGCCTCCCTCTCCCTGGCAGTGCACCAGAGCAAAGATGGCTCTCCTTCCCAATACTCATAGTTTTTAATGTATTAGGTAAAAATAAATTTCATGAAAATGGTCTATAGCTTTTTGTTTTGAATGAAAGTTATATAACATGTTTTTAAATTCTTGGTTGTATATATGTTGACTAGTTTTAAAAGTCAACTTGACACAACCTAGAATCATCTAGAAGAGTCTTTGATTTCCTCTTAGCAACCATTCACATATTTTAGATAAAATATTGCTTTTTTTCCTCTCTCACATGCTTTTCAGTATTTTTAAGAGATGTCTTACTTCTTTTTAATTATTTCTTATTTTTGAAATTATAGTATAATCATGTAAAATTCCCCTTCTCTTTCCTCCCTCCAAGCTTTCCCATATATCCTTTCTTCTCTTTCCAGTTCATGGTTTCTCTTTATATTGATATTGCATGTACACACACACACACACACACACACACACACACACA
>NC_034593.1:36056124-36073702 GCF_900095145.1 Mus pahari
TATATATATATATATATATATATATATATTTTTTTTTTTTTTTCCTAAATATAACCTGCTCTGCCTGTCAAGTGTTACTCCTATGTTTAGGGATGACCACTTGGTACACTTGGTATTGGATGGTCACTTAATGTGCTCTTGCCTGGGGAAGACTGTGTCTTCCTCTCTTAGCATTCCTTAGTAGCCTGGAGTTATCTTCGTAGGGCTGAGGCCTCCTGGCTTTCCCCTGTCCACATCAGTATGTCTATTGTTGTTGTCCTTACTTAGCACATGTTTAGGCAGTCATGTTGGTAATGTAGCTTCCGACACACATAAAGATTTGTTGGAAACACAAACTCACAGCAAATTCCCAGTTCTCCGGTTTTTAAAGCTGTTCTCCTCCTGACCCTGGGAGGGTGGTCTTGGGATTTTCTAGATCAGGTTGACCTGAGGGAAGCTGTGTCTTGATTGTTAATTGTGGTGAAAGACCAGTCTAAATGTGGCCACACAGTTTTATGGGCTGGGCCCTGAATTTTATAGGACACAAGAAAGCTGGATGAAAAACAAGAAATAGGCAGCATAGGTTAGTGCCTTTCTGCTCTTGACTATGGCTGTGATGTGGTTAGCTCCTTCCACTCCTGTCTTGACTTCCCAGTGATGGACTGTGACCTTGAATTGTAAGCTGAATAAAACGTATCCTCCCTTAAGTTGGTTTCTTCAGGTTGTATTATCACAACAACAGGAGTTGTGAGGGGACAGTGGGTTCTGCAGAGTCTGCATCCTGGTGCCTCTTTGTGTGGTTGCTGACGCATGGGAGCTCACGTTTTTGTTTGTTTGTTTGTTTTAACTTTGTGGTGTGATATTCAAAGCTTTAATTGAGAATAATCAACCATAGAAGGATGATACTGGGGTTGCTTCTGGCAGAGCCAGGACTGTGAGCTAGGGTCAGAGTGAGGCAAGAGCAGCTGTCTAGGGACAGACTGTAAGGAGATCCTGAATATCAGAGTCAAAAGTGTCTTTCTAGGTCTGCACTCTAGGAACTGTGTTTGCTGTATCCTAGACCTGGTCCTGCCAGGAAGAAGTTCAATTTAATTGAAAGTGACTCATTTATCATGGGGTTGGGGCTTACCTTTCATCTAATTCAAGTCACTCCCTTGTAACTTCTTTAACTTCAGTCTAGGTTCCTGATTTTATAGATTTTCTGGCTTAGTCTCTCTCTCTCTCATACAAAGGACTTCAAAGCTCAGATTCAGGATGTTAATGACATAGAATCTCTGCTTTTTGGGCCCCCTGGCTCTGATCACGCCTGGCACATGACTTTTTCTTAGACCAAGGACCTTCTAAATATACTTTGTTTTAGGTTCTCTTCATTTTTATCACAGCTTATCAATTTATTTAAATGTCACTTAATCAGGATTTAACTTTATTAAATTAGAAGGAACTGTCACAATATGTAACCTATTGTATATTTGAAGCTGCTACCCTATTTTTTTTAAAGGTCAGCATTTTCATGTCAGATCTGATTAGAAAAAACACACATTAAATATTTAAGAGCAGAATCTATTTCCCCTAGAATGATTAGTACACAAATGGAAACAAAAGCCCAAGTAATAGGTATTTGCCAAAATGATTAGTTTGACCTTCAATAACAGAGTATTTTTTTATTTTGACTCATTCAATGTTCCTGATCCTCAAAATAGTACTGTTAAGTGCTTGGTGATTTTCCTGTCCTGGTTGTGATTAAGCTCCTGCTAAGCAGCTGAGCCTAGCTGGGCTCAGAAAGCACTGATTGGCTTTGCAGCAGGACTTTGCTCACAAATAAGGCTTTTGGACGTGCTATATGTTTTGAAGCCAAGAAAAATGAAAGGTGGAAGTCTTGCAAGGTGGAAGAGAAAGTTATAATTTCACACTAAACCTCTGGTGAACAAACACTAATTATTAAGGGTTCTACTTCAGTGATACTAGAGATGAGGAGTGGGGGATTTAATTAAGCAACAAAAGTATATTTGCTGAGTGATTTGAATATTGCTGTTAGAAGGTACCAGGAGGAAGACACTCCAAGTGATCTCCTTGTTATTTCAAGGGCAAAGGCAGAAGCAACCTGTATGGGTTTTAGTTCAGCTTAAAAACAACACAGGGTTCCTCTGGGGCCTGGGGAACCTCATGCGGAAAATGCTGTTGGACCAGAAGGTGTTAAAGGCAACATCTGCCATGGCCCGTTTGTGTGCTGCCTTGCAGGTGTCAAGAAACTGTTGAGAGACAAATAAGCCCAGGCTGAATCAGAGTTCTGCCACTGCTACTTGGATCAGCTTCGCAGCCCAGCTATGAAACAGCATATGAAAGCAGGCATGATAACCATATTTACCTCATTAGGATGTTTGAGCTCTGAGTGAATCTTGCATAGCATATGTTTAGTGGAGTGATTGATACTTACTAGATGCTGAATAAATACGTTAATATTTTTGTTGCTCTCTGCCTTGTTTACAAAATAAATGCCTTGTTAGTTATAAACATAGATCTTCATCCTCCCTTTTTATGTAGCTCTATTTATCTTAATTGAACAAGAGAAACACGACAGTATAAAATTTCCTGGAGTAGCTAAAATCTGAATATTCATTACTGGTGTTGTATTGCAGCCATTACATGGACACATAATCTCAGTGGTTTAATTCTAGGAGCAATCTCTGCAGTTATAATTTCTCCACTCAAATTACAATGAGTCATACAGAAAACCTTCACATTTGGTTAACACTGTTTCTGATGCACATATAACCGAATGCTGGGCTTATGTGGTGGAGAAAACCAACTCTATTCTAATCACATTCCTCATCTTAAGTAAGTAAAAAAAAATTACTGTATATATGATACACTGTTCTCCTAGTTTATCAGAGGCCTATTTTCTGTACAGTGTGTGTGAACCTTGTGTTCATTTCCCAATGCCACTTGGTGGCTAGAATTGAATAATAGGTTTAGCCTGGAAACTTACATTCATCTAAAGATTCCATGAATCTTGAGAGAAATGGTTTAAAAAAATTTTTTTTCTGAAAAGAAAAGTGTTAGAATGGCACTTTTGATATCCCTGGGTGAGTACATAATAAAGATATTCATATATATGTATGACATTATCATCTCTCTATGCATATAATAAGTCTGCTTTTGTAATAACAAGCACAAAGTAACCAGGAGACTTTTGTTACCACCAGGTCACTTAGGAGCTAGGACAAATTACATTAATTAAGTTGATCACAAATAATGGTGTCAAATCACCACTGTGCTGTGTGAGCAATTACCTTAGGTATATAATGCAGCGATTAAGAATCCAGTTCTATATCGTAGTTACCTGGATGTTCTTGCCTACTAGCTGAGACATCTCTAGTGGCTTAAGCCTAACAGCTAACATTGCATTATTGATCCTGTAGTTTGGAAAGGAGAACGCATCATACTAGCCATGAACATATTATGTAGTGTTAGAGTTTATAACCCTAAAATACTGGCAGATCAGGCACTTAGTGAGAATGTGTGATCCAGAAATGGTAAAATGACACCTAATTCTGTAACAGCTATCTTTTAAGACAGCTCCTAACATGTATTTTGAAATAGTTCCTTTTCACTCAGAATTCTCATGGCTTCCAGACATCTCATGGACCCTGGGCATTTTCACATACATGCCGTGATAGGTTTGCTTTATTTTCAACAATTAAAAAGACTATTTTGACAAGTGAGGCACATCCTCTGATCGTGAAAGTATGTGTGTGTGTGTGTGTGTGTGTGTGTGTGTGTGTGTGCGTGTGTGTGTGTGTGTGTGTGTGTGTGTGTGTGTGTGTGTGTCCTACCTGCGCTTCTCCCTGCATACTCCTCCATTCCTTGTGTGCCATGGCTTCCAGTAAGTTAACCTGCCCAGGCTTCCAATGAGCTTCTTGGAGGCCTGCCAGCTAAGTGATAAGGCATTATGATAGGAGATTATGCTGATTATTAAACAAATATATATTTTAGTTACTTTTCTGCTGCTATGATGAATACTCTGACCAAAGCAATTTATGCAGTAAGGGTTCATTTCTGGCAGCTCATAGTTCCAAACTACAGTTGATGATGATAGGGAATTCACAGCGGCAGGAGCCTGGGACAGCAGGAGTTTTAAATGGTTTACTTGCAGCAGAATCACCTGAGGTCTAATAAAAATGTCAACCCGTACTCTACAAAGTTCCAGTGGATCAGATAATTGAGGGTAGGAGTCTGGGGCTCTATCCTGTAAAATGGCATTTCTGGTGATGACCAGGCATACTGGAGAGCTTTCTTGACACACCTTCTCCTACCAGAACCCCTTGGACCTCACAATTGCTTTCTATAGCAGTAACAGAAGTAATCATCGTTAGTGGTATCATATACTGATTGCCAACTGAGTACCAAGAGCCATTCTACACGTTTTATATTCAGTATCTACTTATTAAAACATGTGACAAAGTATTGCACTTTTTGAGAAACCTGACCAACTCCATCCTGGGCTCAGGCTCCATCTTAGAGAACCTGACCTAAAGTTGAACCTGAGTTAACCAACAAGCCTGCACCTAGCACTCATTTCTGGGTCACATCCTAACAACCACCAATCAGGAGAAAAGCAGAAGTTAAGTTTATGGTTTGGCTCCCAGCCCCAGCCAATCATTTTAAAGGGCAACAAATTCCATAATAGACCCCCCAATCGGATTGTGAAAACCCCCTTGCTTGTTTACTTGCCTCTATACGTGGCTACTTGCAACTGGGCTGGGGCTTCACCCTCCGGTCCTGCAGTGTCAAGCTCCAGCTTGAATAAAGACCCTAGAGTGATTACATCAGAATCAGCTCCTTGGTGGTCTTTTGGGGGTTCTCGAATGCTTCCTGAACGGGCACAGGAAACTGAAGGGACACTGTTGTTGAATACAAACTCTGGAATTTGTTCCAGCTCTGTTTAGTGTTAGGTGCCGTCCCTCTATTTGGAACTTAAGATGCTCTCCCCATCTTTGGAATTCTTGGCTTTCGTGTTCTTCTCAATTCTCCCACATGTTCAATTCTTGCTTTTGTTTTGAGGCAGGGCCTGTGAAACTCTAGCTGGCTTTAAACTTGCAGTGCAACCAAGGATGGTCTTGAATTTCTGATCCTCATGTCTCTGACTCCTAAATGATTCAATGACAGGTCTGCACTAGAGGTTTGTGCGGTATTTGGGAATAAAACCAGAACTCGTGCATGCTAGCTAGACAAGCACTTTGCCCACCAACAGATCCATATCTACAAACTTATACAGGTCTTCTGCATGCTGGCACAGTCTGTTTATATGTGAGTCAGTCCATTTATGTATTAATGATGACTGAGATACCACATACTTATCTCTTGATCTGTAGCAATACTGCTGCTTTCTTTCCTGAAGTCCAGTTCATCATTAACCCTCCCACCTGACTTCTTTCACTAACCAGATCCTTTTGTGTTGCAAGGATTATATCATCCATTGGGACTTTGAATTGGCTTGTGCATTAGAACCTTAGATAAAAAGTGGAAGATAGGTCAACATGTCACGACTCTGGCTGTTGTCACTATGGTGTTTGTGTTGTTAGGATATGATTGCTGTTGATTTATTGAGGATTGAGTCCTTAGGTTCACTTCTCTGCCTTCAACCCTTCCAGTGCATTGCTTATGAAGATTAGATTTGGTTTCTAATCTTGTACCAACACCATGTCAAACTTCGAAGGCATTGTGCGTGTCAACCTGAGTATGTAATCTATTTAATTTAGGAGATGTCTATTCCTGCCGTCTGTTCCTAATAGGGTTTCTTTGCTATCAGGGTAAGTTTTCTGCTTCCAGGTTCTTTCCCAGGTCCAACAACTGATCATGCTGCTCTAGGTTTGTGGTTTTGCTTTGTTATTTTCCTCCCTGCTGCTCCTGGCTTGAAATTCTAACACACATACAAAGAGGCTTCATTGCAGGATGTGTGTTATGAGCAGAGAGTTCTGTGTAATAGAGATTTCATCATCAGGGGATAACCACTCAGAGATCTATGGACAATCTCACTTGTAAGATCCGTTCTCGGTACTTAGGGCTGGAACTAGCTGCTTGGGTGCTCTTAATACATCAGTATCATGCACACGATTTTACATATCAATGAATATGTATTCTGAAACCTCCTGTGTTCCTGTCATCTCTGCATGGGGACAAATTCTCACCGTGGGGCTAAAGGAATGGGATAAAGGCAAATGGGGTGATCTGGGCATCCTTCCCATAACTATGTGCCATGAACGAATCTTTTCTGAAGACCTATTACTAGCTTTGAGCAGCGAACTGGCATAAGCCCTAGGTTCAGACCATGCCATTTCCTGCTTTCTGGCTCATTTAATAAGCATAATCCTAACATATGTGACAGGTCATTTACATTTCTCTCCTTCCTGCAAACTCAACTCACTTCACTTTGGTGTCTGTTCCAATAAAACCGCACAGACTGTCTTTATTAAGGTTATGAATGCTTTGGAAACTTTACTTTCTTTAGCAAATAATCTATTATCCTTGTTTTTAATTTGTTTGCAATCTGTGATAAAACGTTCACTATCATCTTTAAGGATTTGAAGATCAAAATAATAGTATGTATGTATCAAGAGAATATATTTCTATGGGCTTGGTGAATGTGTGCAGCCAGGAAAGCATGATTACAAATGAGTTCAACACCAAATCTCTTCTCTCCCGGAGTCCATATATTTCTTGTCACTGACATCTCTCTCTCTCACACACACAACCTGGGCCAGGCCCCAGGAAACCAGTAAACTTATTTCTTGTTAAAATTAAACCATTTTAGTAATATAATATACAGAAATTAATGGCTTGTCTCTATTACTTTACATGATATTTGAAATGCACTCCTGTGCCCTCATGCATCAACAATTAATTCTTTTTATTGTGTAATAGTCCATTGCATGAATATACTATATGTTGTTTACCTTATTTGATGGATATTATGTTTTGTTCATTTTCTAGTTGTACTGGTTACTTCTGCCATATTATTTTTATCCTGCTGTTAAATTCTAGTGCTATTGTTTAGAAAACATTCTGTGTATGATTTCAATGCGTTTAAGTGATTGAAAGTTGTTTATCACTAACTTATAGCCTATCATATTCTGTTTTGCACATGGTGGTGTTTTGTTGCTGGGTTGAGTGTTCTATAGATGGGAATTAGATCAAGTTGTTTTAGAGGGTTTTCCAATTCTTTTACCCCCTTCATATATTCAAGCTATATTGGGTTGAAGAATGCACTCAGAGCCACCTTTTTCCATATTTCCTCAGGCCGTTGATATTCAGTAGGCTCCCTGGAGGTCTTTTACATCCATCCTTGATACCGAAGTTGTGGAATTTATTACATTAGTACTTCTCAGGCTTCTTCACTATTCCAGTGAAAAATTTAAAATATACTTTTATTTATCCTTTGGGAATTTCATACACATATACCAATGTGTTTTGATACCTCATAGTTACTTGCCTGTAACTCCACCCTCATCCTCCCAGGACACCTTCATTTCAATGTCATTAGTCTGTTTTTAACCACAGAGTCCAGTTGCTGCTGCTGAGAGGTATGTGGTGTAGGATCAGCCTACATGGGACATGGGAAACATACTGGGGCCATATCAGAGAGGAAATCTGATGGCCTTTCTACCACAGATGTCAGCTGCCGATATCTCCTCAATATGGGAAGGGTCACGTGCTTTCTCCTCTAATCTGAATGGAGTTTACCACCTTTGAGAAGTGGAGTCTTAGGTTTCCAGTGTGGACCTGTGGAAATGGCCCTGATTAAAAGGCCACTAACACTTAGCCAAGAAGAGAGTTTATCACAGGCAAATCATTCTGAGATTGTTAATGGCTTTTCATTATATTCTGGTGTCTAGAAACAGTTTTAAGTAATTTTTCCTATATTAATACTTAATTTATGAAGAATTGAGCAATGCCATATTCTCATGCCTGCATTCCCTGAAGATGTCAATTCTCTCTTTTAGAAACAGTCTCTTCAGCTGCCACACATGCAATGTCTTCCCATTTTTCTGGGCACTTTTTCCTTTAAGCTTTAAATCAGTTTGATATTCATATGGTGGGATTTAGGACAAGTTTCATGATTTAAAAGCATCACTTGTTGGCTTCTTGCATCACACCTTCCTCATAAAAGAGCCTATTGCTTTATTTGCCACTATCATTTTCTTCTGAAATTTTTATGTCCATCCTAAGAATCTGTAGTCTTTATTTTCCCTCTTCTACTTCACAACTCAAACACAGGTCCAAAATAGAATGTGATCTTTTTGTCTCACCTGGTCTTTTATGGCTCATTAATATTACCACAACTTTCCATTATTCTTGATGTCCTTGTAGGCCTGATTTGTTCCACAGATCTCCACTAATGATCACTGCAAAGTATTTCCCATTTTATCCTTGGCCCCAGTGTTTGTCAGTGCACACGGATCTCAGCACAGGCCTTCTAGAACACTCTGAGGCCACCCTACTCTTTAATCTGTGTTCACATACATGGTATCTCTCCTTAGTGTCTAGTATTTTTATTATGTAGTTATTTGCTTCATGATTTTCATGTTCATCCATGGGCTTTTTACTCAAGTGATATGTATTGATCATGTATAATGGAATCCTAAGCTCAAATCACACTCTCAAGAAAATATACTTAATGAAAGAAATCAAATGAATTAAATTTATACTTATTGCCCTTATTCTATCTTTATTGGTTAAGCTTCAAATTGAGTAAGGAAGGATTTACTTGGCTCACAGTCTTGGTGTACTATGGCAGGGAAAATCTGCAGGCAGATGGCATTAGGGCATGAGATGGTTGCATCTCACAGGAAGCAGACCAGAGCTAGGGGCAGGACTAACCTTCATAGGCCTGTCCCTACTGACTTTCTCTCACCAGTTGGATCTCCTTACCCAATGTTCTAAGGTTCTACAGCCCCATAAAAAGGCTACTGGATAGGGGATCTACTTCTCCAAATGTTATCCTGTGAGGGTAGATTCCTCATTTACACCGTAATAGCAAGTCTTTATTGTATTTTTTTCTTCAAATATATTTTTCATACAATATATTTTGATTGTTATTCTCCCTTGGACAACTCCTCCCAGATCTTCCCTACCTTCCTACCTACCCAACTTTATGCTCTTTTGTTCTCCTTCTCTCAAAAACTCAACCAACATACCAAACAGAACAGTAAAAAAAAATCAAAAACAAAAACCCAATGAGATTTTAAAAAATGTGATAAAGCCCCCCACCCCCAAAAACCAAAGGAAAACAAAACCTTAGAGTCAGTTTTGTGTTGGCCAATGACTGCTGTGCATCGAGCCTTCCCGGGATCTACTGGAGAAAACTGCTTTTCCTGTTGTTATAGGGTATCAATTGTAAATAGCTTCACAGTTAGGGGTGGGAGCTCATGTCTATTTCTCCCTGACAGTGCTAAGACCCCACCTGGCTTGAACCTGTGCAGGTTTTTCTGCATGCTGGCACAGTCTCTGTGAGTTCATGTATGCACCAGTCATGTCAGGTATGAAAGACTCGTGTTTCCTTGGAGTCATCCATAATTGCGGGCTTTTGTAATCTTTCTATTTCCTCTTCCACATAGACCCCTGAGCCTTGAGGGGAGGGGTTTGATGAAGATATGCCGTTTGGTACTGAGTGTTCTAAAGCCTCTCATTCTTGGCACATTTGTGGGTTTCTGTGTTAATCAATACGTGCCATAAGGAGTTTCACTGATCAGGGTTGAGTGATGCACTGATGATGGAAATAGAAATATGTCAGTAGGAGCCTTTTATTTCTATGTTTCTTTAGCAAGATGATAATAACAGGGTCTCCTCTAGGCCCATTACCTATCTAACCTCAGGCTCTTGATCGCTTTACTGGTGTCAGATACGGGTTGGTTCTATGTCATGGAGTGGACCTAGCCCAATAAAAAATGTGTTTGGTTACTCCCATAAACTCAAGCTGCGATTGTCCCGGCATATATTGCACATAGGTTGCTGTTACAGGTTCCAGGGTCTGTAGCCGGGGGATTGTGGTGCTTACCTTTCTCCTGTAGTAATTTACAGAGGACCGTCCAGGACCACGAATGCGAGTCAGTAGGGGTGAAGCTTCCAGTTAGGACCAGCTCGCCTTCTCTTGTTCTATGATAAGCAAACCTTGTCTTTATCAGCACGACCTTACCATCAGGCTGCAGAGAAAATCAACAGCTTTGGCAGTAGCCTCTGATGTTTGGGAGTCCATGGAACCCCCTTTGACCAATGACTCAATGAGATATAACCAGTTCCTGGAATTAGAGGTTTTCCTCAGAAGCTTAAGATGTCTAGTTGGGACATTGTCTCTTCCATCATATGGTGACTCTCTTTAAATTCCATATATATATATGGAATATTTTATATACATGTATATATATATATATATATATATATATATATATATATATATGAAATTCCACATGTTCACGTGCGCGCGTGTGCACACACACACATACACACACACACACACACGTTTTAGGACATTTCTATAGTTAAAAAGAAAACAAATTTCAAACTTATTTGGAAGCACAAATAATCTAGGCTAGCTAAAATAATCCTGAATAATAAAATGACTGCTGGAGGTATCACTGTCCTGAATTTCAGGTTGTATTTCAGAACTAGTGTAATAAAACCAGCATGGTATTAACATAAAAACAAACATGTTGATTAATGGGGTAGAACTGAAGACCCAGACATAATTCTACAACCTATGAACGACTTATTTTTGACAAAGAAGCCAAAAATACACAGTGGAGAAAAGATAATATGTTTAATAAATGCTGCTGGTTAAACCAGATGGCTGCATGTAACAGAATGAAAATAGATCCATATCTATCATCTGGCAGAAAGCTGAACTCCAAATGGATTGAGAACCACAACAGAGAACCAGATACCCTGAAATATGATAGAAGAGACAGTGGCAAGTAGGTTGAACTTATTGGCACAAGAAAGGACTTCCTGAACAGGACACTGGTAGCACAGGCTCTAAGGCCAACAGTTACACGGGATCTCATGAAGCCGAAAAGCGTAGCAAAGGACATCCTTTGAGCAAAGTAGCGGTTCACAGAATGGGGGATACAAACATTACCAGCTATACATCTGGTAGAGGGTGAGTATGTAGAGGCCTGGAGAGCTTATGTAGAATATAATACGAACTGAAGTATGTAGTATGTAGAATATGTAAAGAACTGAAAACCAAAAATAAAACTGAGCATCAAGAGAACAAATAACCCAATTTAAAAGTGGTATGTAGAACTAAACAGAGTTTTCAAAAGTGAAAATGCAAATGTCTGAGAAACACTTAAAGAAATGTCCAATATCCTTCGCCATCAGGGAAATGTAAATTTAAATGATGTGGAGATTTCAGTGTATTCCAAGTCAGAATGGCCAAGAGTAGTAAGAACAAATAACAGTTCATGCTGATGACAGGGAAAGGGGAACAGTTATTCAACACTGGCAAGATTGTAAGCTGTAAAGCCCCATGATACAAACACATCACTAGGAAGGGAACCAGTGTGGAGGTTCCACGGGAATCTTGGAATTGATCTCCCTCAAGATCTAGCCATCCTACCCAGAAGACTCTATATCCCACCCAGGAGATACTTCCGTATCCATTTGCATTGTTGCTCTATTCATAAAAGACAGAAATTGGAAATAGATATTCATCAACTGATAGATGGATTGTGGGACATAAAACCGTGCTAGGAAGTTTGGTAAGGTAGAGGTCAAGACCCAGAGACTTGGTGGGCACACACCTGAGGTTTAGGTGATTCCAGGCTCCCTGCCTGACTCCTGACTTAGAACACACATGCCATGCTGCTCACGTAAAAGAGATAGAGGTCTTCATGCTAATGAGGAACCTAGAGGCCTGGAGAGCTTAGCCAATAAGCATTCCTTCCCAGACACTCCTCCCTGCAAAAGGTATTTAATCTCAGACCCACCCTGAGAAGTGGGATATGGTTTCACTCATCCACTTTCCACCATGACAATACTTCTTAGAACCATGGACTGTCTCTTTTCATCAGGATCAGCTGTGGGAGCCACGGAGAAGGCCTTTTTCTACAGAGCCACAGCCTAGTCTCCTATAGAAGGCCTCTCTACACTCCCAACCACAACTGCCACCAAGCAGGTGTGCTTCCGCAGCCCTGGACCGGTGTCACTGTGCTTTTCTACAGCTTATACCCACCCAGAAGTGGCTTGGGGGTGAGTGCAGTCAAACTCTCCAGGTCCCACTGTCCTAAGAGGCCTTGCCCTGTGACAGAGCAACCGCAGAACCCGAAACCCTACAATGGATGATGAAAATGTGGTACATTTATACAATAGAACATTTTTTTTTTCAGTTCTTAACAAAAATGAAATTTGCACCGAGCTAGAGACAGTCATTCTGAGTGAGGTAACCCAGATGCCAAAAGACAAATTCTCCATGCTTTCTCTTCTATGTGGATGTTAGCTTTTAAGCTTTCAGTATGTGTGCTACAATATGAATAACACAGTGGCTAGAAACCTAGTAAGGGGCCATGGGCAGGAGGGGACACCTTTCAAGGAAGAGGGAATAGAATATAGTGTTGTGGAGAGACAAAGGGTCAGCCGGAATAGGAGGAATAAATAGGGAAGAGCCAGGGAGCATAATAAAGATGGGAGTGTGGGGAGGGAGCACTAACCCTGAAGACCTTTAGGAAGACCATATGATGGAAATGTTCCTATATTATTTTTAACTCAGTATATGACAACTAGGATGAGAGAATAATCATATAACTACATAGTCATACTAACTCTACTATGGTAAAAGCAAATCAGGAAGATATACTTCCCTCTAAGGTGCCCCCCGAATTCACACAGGTCCCTGTGCCCTTGGGTCAGCTTTGCACTGGTTCCCTTCCTCATGATGTTTTAGTATCATTATTTCAGACTAGGAAGAAACCCTCAGAATAATGGAAATAATTCCAACTATTCGGAAACTCCTGCCAAGCATTTTGGGACAGTTTTGTTCAATGTCTTTGTTCAGCTCAATGTCAAAGCGATTTTCATGCATTTCAACACAGAAGTTTCTCTTTCTAGGGCTTAGAGCTCTGACACTGGCAAACTTGACTTACTATCGGTGTTACTAGTTGGTTTCCGAGCCATTGTATGCTTCTCTCAGTTGTAAGATGGGACTGATGATGTTAGACACTGCGTGGAATTACAGTGCTTACAAGAACGATGGGCACTTACTTATACATAGTATCTAGAAGTCTAGTTAGCTTTTCATGCAACATCTCACACTCAAGCCCTCAAATATTACAGACCACTTGTTACTTAGTTGTACTGGGTAATAAATCTCAAGGGACAGGAACTGGTACATTGGTTCCTCAATTAGACTATGTGTTCTCTGAAAGAACCATCACTTTACTGAAGTGTCTAGCAACAAAAAGCCTACAGTAAATATTTGTGAGTGGCTTTCTTTTAAAATAGTGTACATTTCAAGGTTTCCACTAAGACTCTAGCCCTTAATTTTATTCATTTGTCCTGTCTAACTCCCAGAGCTGCTTTCATTAGCGTAGACCCATGCTGGAGACCATGACTTTAAAATTAGCACCAATAGGGGTAATCTGTAAATAGGTTAATGTGGACTGGTCCAACTCTAGTGCCATGGCTTCTTTGTTTCTTCCGGGTGCTGTGACTGGCTGATATCCACTTACTAAAATGTTTAAACTACAAAGGACCATGGGACAGCTTTGCCATCAAAAAGCATTCCAATAAAGCAAAAAGGAAATTGAAAGCTCTGTCAGCCTCAAATAAGGTAACCAGCTAAGGTGGACACCTTTCAAGCATTTGGAGTTAAGCACCAGGTACAATTGAATAGAGATGAACGCAAATCAGGGCAGTTATATGAACTATTTTAACCGGCTGGTCAATGTGCACAAAAGGAAACAAAACAGGAGAAAAAGAATTTAATTTGCCATACTTTGTGTGTTTGAGATGGAGTTGAAGTCAAGTGCGATTTTGGCGGGGACACTGGTCATTAAACTGATCCATACTTGAGAGAGAATTTCTGCTTCCCTAATTGGTCGGTGCCACACAGACAGGCCTTCCCTCGGATCCAGGCTGCAGCTCAAGCCTGCACTCAGCTGGAAGTGCTCACAGCTGAGCTGAGAGGAGAATGGAAAGCAGCTTCACTCTTGTGAGGGCTTCCAGGCTGCAGCTCTCCACAGGGAGCAAGGCTGATTTAGAAGGGGATTTGTAGAGCCAAAGGGAGGGATGCTGGCATTCTCAGAGCAGAGCCCCTTTGGCCTGCTTTAATCAGGACCAAAGCTTACAAGAGACATCACATTCTCCGCCTGTTTTCCCAGTGTCCTATCTACCACAGCATCTTTCTGAAATTAGGAGGAAATGTTAGGGCCCCTTTCCTGTTCCTTTGCAATTCGATCCTGAAGAGTTACTTTCATTTTTCAGTTTTATCTTAAATTTCCCTTCCATGACTGACAAGAGGGCTTTCTTTTTTCCCGCCCTCCCCATATTCCCCTCCCTATGGCCATTCAATTTTCTCCTGTGCTTCAGTTAAACATATTCCCAGAGTATGTGATAAGGATGATGAAAAAGTAGGTAATGTGTAATCTCTAACTTCAAGTAAATCATGGAAGGTTAATTTTATCTTCTGTAAAAGATGGAATAGTGTGTGAAATGGGCAATTTGAATATTTTTGGCCTGAAGGAGTGGGCCTCACTTGATTGCTCTGAACCAATTGGAGAGATTAAGGAAAAAACCCAAACAAACAAACCAACAAACAAACAAAAAACCCAACCCCCCCCCCAATAAAACCCCAAAACTTAACAGTTGCTTTCCCCCGCCCGGCCCCTACCAGGCACTGGTTTCTTTATGAAGCTCACATTGACAGCATAATGAATGCACAGCACAGCTGTCAGAGGAAACGTTTGAGCAGTTATGAAATTGCAGGCTGCTGCAGAAATGACTCAAGCACACCATTACCTCTTGCTGCATTTAGAACAAATAAGCCACCTGCCCTTTAGGTATTATCTGATCTGTTTCAATAGGCTGCTATCCAGACCTCCACAGAAGACTCCAAACAGTTTCTTCTTTGGTTTCTGCTCAGAGAACTGCAGCTCGAGCAGCTTGCTCGCTCTCCCTTTTCTCAGTGCTTTCCTTCATGGCTGAGCCCCTTGCACACATCACAGAAACAGTCACACGTTCCCCCATGCTGGCTTATCTCATCTTTGTGACCAGGTAGCTAGCTTCAGTGGATACTTCGAGCTGCTGTATCTGCAAGTGATGCTGGCCACGCTTGAGAACTCAGTGTATGCTGTTACCTGAAATGTAGTTTTCTTGGTTGTGACTCTGTCCCCCAAGGTAAATGCAGTTTTCTTTCGGACACAGGCTTATGAGAAGTGTTCTAAGATTGCATTACCAATCTGAGATGGAGACATCAATTAAGCTATTTTGGCAGCATGGTTGTGGCTCTTAAGTTCTTACTATAAGATTTCCAGGACATGTTCATGACTTAATGTGTTCTTACTCTATATTCTAAGTAAAGGAAACTTGGTGTCACCTACATCTGACTCATTGGGATCTACCAATTCAAAATGCTGTAAGTCAACAGACAGTTTCTAAAGCCTATAGCTGAGAGTTTTCTGCTTTGCTATAACTACTTATTCCCATCCATATATTTAAAGGGTTTTGATTTGTGGTGTGGGGCAATGGGCTATTCACAGACAGGCTGGTCTCCAGTCGAGCTGAGGTGTGGAACCCCATGACCCGGTGGTGATAATTCACCTACATGGGGATGATAGGCGTTCCCTCATGTCTCAAGGCTCCTGTCGAAGTTACTGCCCCCACAACCCCCACAGGAGAAGCATGGCTTTTAGTCAGTAGACAATATCCCAAGCTTCTGATCTTCAGGCTAGACTCCTCCCAGTTACCTAGCAACAGTAAGATAACAGTCCACCATAAGACAGGCTGCTTGGCCCCACCTTGCTCACTCCTCTTACTCTCCTCTACTTTCTCTCTCCTCATCCTTTCCCCCTCTCCTCTCTTATTCTCTCTCTCTCTCTCTCTCTCTCTCTCTCTCTCTCTCTCTCTTTTTCTCTATCTCTCCTATTTTCTCTCCCTTTCCCCCCTTTTCTCCTCTTGGCCATGGCCAGTTTCTTTCTTTCCACTTTCTCTCCTTTCTCCCTGCCGTTCTACAATAGACTGTCTCTGTTCATCAAGGCCTGCTGTGCTTGGATGATGGGATAGGCTTTTTCCTAATGAGCCATTTCTAATCTCCTGATGGAAGGCCTTCCTGTGCTCCAGCCATGGACCACCTGCGTGGAAACCTCTCTCCCTCTGCCCTCTCTCCTGCATCCCCAGGGCTGAAGGTGTCACCCTGGGGCCCCTGGTATTGGGGGTATGCCCCTTGTCCAACCCCCACCGAGTGGGGTCAGTGGCTTAGATGCCCACCCAGGGCCAAGTGGAAAGCATCTGGCAGCGCTCCTACATCTGCCTGCCCAGAGCACAGGAGGAACTCTGGCCTTACTTGAGCAATCTCCTCCTTCCCCTCTTCCCCTCTTCCCCCCTTAGTAGCCCACATTGTGGGTTTATTTGTTCTGTTACTATAAGAAAATTTCACGTTCCAATGAGTTTATGCTCAGGTGAATAAGATTAAACTCATTGGTAGGTGGGAAAGCCATTCTGCTTTATAGTCCATGGACTCCAGAATTGAGATACTTCCCCTAGGGCACAAACTGATAGTTTTAGATAACCTGTTGTAACTTAATAAAAATAGGTATCTATATCTGTCAAATATGTTCTTATTGTAAAAAAAAAACACAATCTTGATTTTAAAAAATAAGTTATTTGTATAATTTTGAAAGCCAAATTTTTGAAAGTATGACTTCATCTCAGAATCTGACTGCCTGAGAATTAACCCATAATGCAATGTCATCGGTGGATTCACTGATTAGTAATAAGTTGTCATTGTATATATTTTCGACATTAATAAAATCTATTATGTAAATAAAAATTTCATGTAATTGCTTCTACTTTGGATCATGGATTTGGAGCAATATGATAAAATGAGCTACTTCATAGGTTGAGTGTAGTAAGTTTACTTTTTGATTTTTGTGGTATATAAACACATAATTACATTTATTATTTTGCAATGTGTGTACTTGGGGGCACATTGCAAAGCCACGTACATGGAGGCCAGAATTCAAATCTCAGGAGTCAGTTCTTTTCTTCTACTATGTAGATCCTGGGGGTAGAACTGAGGTCATCAGTCTTGATAGTAAATATCTACACTTTGAGCCATCAAGCTGACCCAGTTCTTGATATTTACAACCTAATAAGGTTTATTAGGTTTATCAGGATGTAACTCCATGGTAAGTTGAGACCATTTGTATTTTAAACTCATTCTCCTCTTTACAAAGACTGTTGTGAGTCCTCAACAGTGATGAAGTTAAATGAAAACCAGATCAGAGTGTGCAATGTAATAATTCTCTCAGGAGAGATAAACACACACACACAGACACACACACACACACACACACAGACACACACACACACACACACACACACACACACA
>NC_034593.1:36073712-36080526 GCF_900095145.1 Mus pahari
CACACACACACACACACACACAGAGAGAGAGAGAGAGAGAGAGAGAGAGAGAGAGAAGATAGAGATGGATAGATAGATGGATAGATAGATGGATAGATAGATGGATAGATAGATGGATAGATAGATGGATAGATAGATAGTGAAAGGGATGGGTGTGAATAGTCTTGAGGGTACTCAGTGAGCATCCAGCTCACCTCAGGAGATGAACATATATCTCCTTCAAAAGTTTCCTTTCCTCAGTCACCTCCTTTAGCTCCCATCTGTCCTTCAAGTTCCACAATGTTATTCTAAAAACACAACTGATTGTATCATCTCTTTGCTGACTAACCTTTAATGGCTCATGCCATAGAGCATGAATGGTGAGTTCTTTATCATGAAATTCAAGGCCCCACAAATCTTCTTTCCAATTAACTTTGGAGACTTTTCCAAGCACTTCCCTTAGACCCCAATCTATTTCCTTAACCTGATAGTGTCCCAGGTTTTCTCACAGACCACTCCTGTGTTCTCGTCTCCTTATCTCAATTGCTCTTAGCTTGCTCTTGATAAACCCTTCCCTCTGTAAGGTTGGCCTCAAATATCACATTCCCACAAAGTACCTTGTACTGTCCTATTCAGAAATAATCCTCTCCAAAATATGTTCCCTTATAATACTATAACACATTCTGTCCCATGATTTATTGACATGTCTTCTGATAGATTATGAACTGTGCCAAACTCTGTGGCTCTGAGTTTGATTAGCAATAATTACTAATCTTATAGGTTTATTCTTCTGGGTTGGGATGGGACAGGATTGTCACAAGTAGAGGGTATTCACAGGTGAATTCTTAAAGCTTCTGAGCAGGGTTACAGAAACAAAGACAAGAGATGCTTGTTTGTCTGAGAAATGAATAAATGAAAGCCAGGGTGTGGAGGGAGGCTAGGAAAGAGTCAGAAAAAAGAAAGTCAGAAGTTCTGCACATAGTAGGGAAGAAGTGAATAGCTCCAGTTTCCAGGGAAAGAAGAATATGGTATCCAGGCCTTTCAGGAAGTTCTGGTCACCTGCAGCACTGAATTTTTGGCTGGGTTGTAATAGAAAGAGATGGAGGTCAGGAACACAGGTCCCTGCAGAGTTGGAGCGTTGTACAGTTATCTTTGTGATCCTTTCTTTCTCTCTTTCTCTAAACCTCCTTAACATAATGTCTTGAATTTAGCAGGTCCACTGAATATGTGTGTTGAAATGATTTGAAGTCAACAGATTTTATTTACATATAAATATTGCATGAGTTGTGAAAAGATATGTGTATACGAGATGGTATTTTGATAACAGTTAAAAGTCTTTCTCCAGTTTTCAAAAATGAATCTTTTGTGGTTTTGGCGTATTGTTTACACCCTAGATAAGTTTGTATCCTATAGTGTCTGTATAGCTGGGATGTCTGGGATATTTGATGTCTATGTCTATCAAGTATTTGTGTGAAGTCTGAGTCATTAGGGTAGGAAAATCAGGAAAAGAATTTGGCCACTGTAGTCCTTAACATGTTGGTGATATAAGGAATTTTTACTTATCTTTTGAATTCGTTGACTCCATGATATTTTCAGGTGGCACAAGAGACTCAGAATTTCATAACTTAATGTTCTGTGGTTCAAAACTGGCAGGATGAGCTCTGATAACAGTGTTGGATTTGGGATACCAAGATTGTTCCAATGCTACATTTAAGATAATTTCTATGAGCACTAAAATACATGCATCTTTATTGTGATTCACTAGAGGCATATTGGAGTCACTTGCAGAGATAGGAAACCTGTTGATATTTGCATGTATCCTTTCTTCCTAATATAAAATATGATTTAAGGCCATTGGGTGGAATCTGCTTTTTCCAAGCTAAGCAAGTGAATAGGTTGGTAGAAAAACACCACAGCCACCCTCTATTTGGGGGACAATAATCTGAAGTTTCAGTCCATGTAATAACCCTGCCATTTACAAACTCTATAATAGCAGGCTTCTCTGTGTCTTTGTTTCCCTCTCAGGGTGAAGATAATGTACATTTCAGAGAATATAGGTAAGTGCCTATAAATAATCTTAACAAAATCTGTGTCCAGAACCTGTTTGATGCAAGGAGGCAGGGGCTTTTTACCCTTGTCATTCTCATCAGTTACAGAAGAGTCGATTCCCAGGTATGACTAGAGATGATCTGGCTGATATCATTATCTTCTATACCCCAGATCAAGTTGAATGGCTTCTTCAATCTAATGATGATTGGCCCATAGCCTGTGCCTCATTTGTGGGCATTATAGATAGTCATTATCCTACTAATGACCCCCTTATACAATTTGTTAAGATGCATTCCCTGGTTTTCCCCAAAGTTAACTCCAAAACTCCACTCCTTGAAAGCACTTTAGTGTTTACAGATGGTTCCTCAATAGGCAAAGCTGCCTATGTTGCACAAGATCAGGTTACTTCAGTGCAGTCCCTGTATTCCTCTGCCCAGCTGGTGGAATTGTTTGCAGTTCTTCAGGTTTTTAAAATGTTACCAATGACCCCATTTAATTTGTATACTGACAGTGCTTACATGGCTCATTCTATTCCTGTTTTAGAGATAGTCCCATATATTAAGCCTGCTTCCACTGCTTTCAAATTATTTGTGGAGATTCAATCCCTAACTATTAAAAGGACAGTGCCATTTGTTTTTTTTGGGGGGGGACATTTGAGAGTCCATTCTGGCCTGGGTGGTCCTCTCTCGCATGGAAATGCCCTAGCTGACAGGGCCACTCATGCAGCACTCCCCACCTTACTTGATCCCATAGATTAGGCTAAATGGGCTCATGTTTTGCATCATTTAAATGCCTCTACCTTATGCCAAATGTTCAAGATTTCTAGAGATCAAGCAAGAGAAATTGTTAAGTCCTTCCATTTTGGGACTGTTAGTTGGATTGTTTTTGCTTATTTCTTTCGGTCCCTGGGTCCTTAATAGACTTGCCAATTTTGTGAAATGTCAGATAGATGATTTGGCAGCAAAACACTACCAGGTGCATTATCATAAGTTAGCTATGGAGGACCAACAGACTTGAGATGAGGTTGCTATTCCATCCAGAGTGTTCCCAAAGGCCACCTCCACCCAACCTAAGAAAGGGACTCCCATCCTAGGACCAAGTGAGAGGGGCCAACCAGAAGCCCGTCTGACTGGTGGATTAAGTTCTTGCTTGGGCTGCAAGGCAAAGCACTGCAAGGGAATATAAAGCAAAAACTAAAAACATTTTTTTCTGGGTTCCCTGAGAGACAAGCCTGACTGTATAAGGGTTGATGTCCAAAAACCATCTCCTCTCCAGGAAAAAAGACATCAGGATGGGTATTGGCCCCCATGCCTCACTGGACAACACCATCTGGCATCCCCAAAGCCCATGTAAAAGCTAGCAGCTTTATGTGCAGGAGACACCAATGAGAGCAAAAGGTGGGGTTGTGCAGAGCTTGATTAGATGAGTCATGAAGACGAACATTTGGCAAATTGAGCCCTTTAAATTAATAAATGAATGGCTGGTTGAGGCAGTGGATTCTTAGTCTCCAGACTGATTATAAAAAAAGTTTGGTGGTCTGTTTACTTGGAAATTTGTAGAGGAGAGTAAGAATTTGCCTACAAATACAATTGATAACTCTGAAAATTATTTTCTACTCTGAAAAGACCCAATGTCCAACTACTTAATGTTAGTACCACTAATATTTCTTTCATTGTTTTTTATCTTTTTAGGTTTCTTTTCTTTTCTTTTTTTTTAATTAGATATTTTCTTTATTTACATTTTAAATGTTATCCCCTATCCTGGTTTCCCCTCTGAAAAAACTCCCTATCTCTTCCCCCTGCCCCTGCTCACCAACCTACCCACTCCCTCTTCCTGCCCCTGGCATTCCCCTACACTGGGGCATAGAACCTTCACAGGACCAAGGGCCTCTCCTCCCATTGATGACCTAGAAGGCAATCCTCTGCTACCTATGCATCGAGAGCCACGAGTCCCACCATGTGTTTTCATTGGTTAGTGGTTTAGTCTCAGGGAGCTCTGGTGGTACTGGCTAGTTGATATTGTTGTTCCTCCGATGGGGCTGAAAACCCCTTCAGCTCCCCTGGGTCCTTTCTCTAGCTCCTTAATTGGGTATACTCTGCTCTGTCCCATGGATGGTTGTGAGCATCCACTTCTGTATTTGTCAGACACTGGCAGAGCCTCTCAGGAGACAGCTATATCAGGTTCCTGTCAGCAAGCTCTTGTTGGCATCTGCAATAGTGTCTGGGTTTGGTGGTTTTATATGGGATGTACCCCTAGGTGGGGCAGTCTCTGGATGGTCATTCCTTCAGTCGCTGCTCCATACTTTGTCTCTGTAACTACTTCCATGGGTATTTTGTTTCCCCTTCTAAGAAAGACTGAAGTATCCATAATTTGGTCTTCCTTCTTCTTGAGTTTCATGTAGTTTGTGAATTGTATCTTGGGCATTCTGAGCTTCTGGGCTAATATCCACTTATCACTGAGCGCATAAGTGTTAGTAATTCAAACAAATCAGTAGCCTTCCTCTATTCAAAGAATAAGCAGGCTGAAAAAGAAATTAGGGAAATGACACCCTTCACAATAGTCACAAACAATATAAAGTATCTTGGTGTGACTCTAACCAAACAAGTGAAAGTTCTGTATGTCAAGAACTTCAAGTCTCTGAACAAAGAAATCTAAGAAGACCTCAGTAGTTGGAAAGATCTCCCATGCTTGTGGATTGGCAAGATTAATATAGTAAAAGTAGCGATATTGGCAAAAGCAATCTACAGATTCAATGCAATCCCCATCAAAATTCCAACTCAATTCTTCAACGAGTTAGAAAGGGCAATTTGAAAATTCATCTTGAATAACAAAAAAACCTAGGATAGTGAAAACTGGTCTCAACAATAAAAGAACTTCAGGTGGAATAACCATCCCTGACTTTAAGCTGTACTGCAGAGCAATTGTGATAAAAAACTGCATGGTACTGGTACAGCGACAGACTGGTAGATCAATGGAATAGAATTGAAGACCCAGAAATGAACAAAATCACCTATGGTCAATTGAACTTTCACAAAGGCGCTAAAGCCATCCAGTGGAAAAAGACAGCATCTTCAGCAAATGGTGCTGGCTCAACTGGCAGTTAGCATGTAGAAGAATATGAATAGATCCTTCTTATCTCCTAGAACAAAGCTCAAGTCCAAGTGGATCAAGGAACTCCATATAAAACCAGAGACACTGAAACTGAAGAGGGGAAGAGCCTCAAAGATATGGGCACAGGGCAAAAAAATTCCTGAACAGAACACCAAATGGCTTGTGCTGTAAGATCAAGAACTGACAAATGGGACCTCATAAAATTGCAAAGCTTCTGTAAGGCAAAAGACACTGTCAATAAGACAAAAAGGCAACCAACAGATTGGGAAAATATTTTTATCAAAATCCTTAATCTGATAGAGGGCTAATACCCAATATATACAAAGAACAAAAGAAGCTGAACTCCAAAAATTCAAATGACCACATTAAAAAATTGGGGTACAGAGTTAAACAAAGAATTCTCAACTGGTTCTGTTAGGCACCAGCCCCAGGCCACCTTGGGCATGAACTTGGTGGACTGTCCCATGATCCCCAGAGGACTCTCCATGCTGCAAACGCCCTAGCACACCTAGGATTTTGGGATCACTGGTGAGTGAAAGGCAAAATCTGTTCCAAAACAACCAGGAGGGTCCTTGCCAGCAGGATCAGGGACACAGTTAACCTGCCCGACCAGTGGCTGGGGTTCATTCCAGTCGGAGCCAGCCCCATGCTAGCATGGGCATGAACACAGCAGACAGTACCACGGTCTCCAGGGGACTCTCCACGCCACAGGCACCCTAGCACACCCAGTAACTTAGGATCACTGAGGAGAGTTGGCCTCCAGAGAGGGTTCTGAACCCAGGACTGAGGTGAGAGCGCCATCTTATATCCCGGGTCTCTCAGAGACCAGTCCTCACATGAGAGAGTGTGGGCCTCAGAAGCAATAGAGCTCCTTGGACAGATTCCCTTAGGGGCATCATCCTCAGCCAGGAGACAGAGCTGAGACCCAGACCTCTGGGCACCTTCCCTGACTTACAAAGGATAATAAAGGGAAAACTCCAACACAAGGAGGGAAATTACACCCTAGAAAAAGCAAGAAAGTAATCCTTCAACAAACCTAAAAGAAGATAGCTGCAAGAACAGAATCCCAACTCTAACAACAACAACAACAACAACAACAACAAAATAACAGGAAGCAACAATTGCTTTTCCTTAATATCTCTTAATATCAATGCACTCAATTCCCCAATAAGAAGACATAGACTAAGAGACTGGCTACGTAAACAGGACCCAACTTTTTGCTGCTTACAGGAAACCCACCTCAGGGACAAAGACAGATACTACTTCAGAGTAAAAGGCTGGAAAAAAAGTTTCCAAGCAAATGGCCGGAAGAAACAGCTGGAGTAGCCATTCTAATATCAAATAAAATTGACTTCCAACACAAAGTTATCAAAAAAGACAAGGAGGGGCACTTCATACTCATCAAAGTAAAATCTTCCAAGATGAACTCTCAATTCTGAATATCTATGCTCCAAATACAAGGGCATTCACATTCATTAAGGAAACCATAGTAAAAGGTCAAAGCACACATTGCACCTCACATAATAATAGTGGGAGACTTCAACACCCCACTCTTATCAATGGACAGATCCTGGAAACAAAACTAAACAGAGGCACATTGAAACTAACAGAAGTTATGAAAAAATGGATTTAACAGGTACCTACAGAATATTTTATCCTAAAATAAAGGATATAC
>NC_034593.1:36083666-36094270 GCF_900095145.1 Mus pahari
GAGATCAAGGGGATACAAATTGGAAAGGAAGAAATCAAAATATCACTATTTGAAGATGATATGTGAGTATATGTAAGGGACCCTAAAAATTCCACCAGAGAACTCCTAAACCTGATAAACAACTTCAGTGCAGTAGCTGGGTATAAAATTAACTCAAACAAATAAGTGGCCTTACTCTTCACAAAGGATAAACAGGCTGAGAAAGAAATTAGGGAAACAACACCCTTTACAATACTCACCAATAATATAAAATACCTTGGTGTGACTCTGACTAAGGAAGTGAAAGATCTATATGATAAGAACTTCAAGTCTCTGAAGAAGGAAATTGAAGAAGATCTCAGAAGATGGAAAGATCTCCCGTGCTCATGGATTGGCAGGATTAATAATCCTGCCAAATGGCTATCCTGCCAAAAGCAATCTACAGATTCAGTACAATCCCCATCAAAATTCCAACTCAATTCTTCACTGAGGTAGAAAGTACAATTTGAAAAGTCATCTGGAATAATAAAAAACCTAGGATAGCAAAAACTATTTTCAATAATAAAAGGACCTCTGGGGGAATCGCCATGCCTGACCTCAAGCTGTACAACAGAGCAATTGTGATAAAAACTGCATGGTACTGGTACAGCAACAGACAGGTAGATCAATGGAATAGAATTGAAGATCCAGAAATGAATCCACACACCTATGGTCACTTGATCTTTGACAAGAGAGATAAAATCATCCAGTGGAAAAAAGACAGCATCTTCAACAAATGGTGCTGGCTCAAGTGGCGGTTACCATGTATAAGAATGAGAATCGATCCATTCTTATCTCCTTCTAAAAAGCTCAAGTCTAAGTGGATCAAGGAACTCCACATAAAACCAGAGACACTGAAATTGATAGAGGAGAAAGTGGGGAAAAACCTCGAACGTATGTGCACAGGGGAAAAAAATTCCTGAACAGAACAGCAATGGTTTGTGCTGCAAGATCAAGAATCGACAAGTGGGACCTCATTGCTGGTTGGATTGCAAGCTGGTACAACCACTCTGGAAATTAGTCTGGCGGTTCCTCAAAAACAACAACAACAACAACAACAAAACAAGCAAACAAACAAAACAAAACAAAACAAAAAAAGGACATAGTAGTACTAGAAGATCCAACAATTCCTCTCCTGGGCATATACCCAGAAAGTGTTCCAAATTGTAATAAGGACACATGGTCCACTTCGTTCATAGCAGCCTTATTTATAATAGCCAGAAGCTGGAAAGAACCCAGATGTTCCTCAACAGAGGAATGGATTCAGAAAATGTGGTAAATTTATGCAATGAAGTACTACTCAGCTATTAAAAACAATGAATTTATGAAATTCTTAGGCAAATGTTTGAATCTGGAGGACATCATCCTGAGTGAGGTAACCCAATTACAAAAGAACACACATGATATGAGTTCACTGATAAGTGGATATTATCCCAGAAACTTAGAATACCCAAGATGCCATTTGCAAAGCACATGAAACTCAAGAAGAAGGAAGACCAAAGTGTGGATACTTCACTCCTTCTTAGAACGGGGAACAAAATACCCATGAAGAGATTTACAGAGACAAAGTTTGGAGCTGAGATGGAAGGAAGGACCATCCAGACACTGCCCCATCTGGCGATCCCTCCCATACACCACCACCAAAACCAGACACTATTGCACATGACAGCAAGATTTTCTGACAGGACCCTGATATAGCTGTTTCTTGTGAGGTTATGCCAGTTCCTGGCAAATACAGAAGTGGATGCTCACAGTCATCTATTGGATGGAACACAGGTCCCTCATGAAGTATCTAGAGAAAGGACCCAAGGAGCTAAAGGGGTCTGCAACCCTATAGGAGGTACAACAATATGAAGTAACCAGTTACCTGCTCCCCCCCCCCAAAAAAAAGCTTGTGTCTCTAGTTGCATGTGTAACAGAGGATGGCCTAGTTGGCCATCAATGAGAAGAGAGGCCCTTGGTCTTGTGGAAATTATATGCCCCAGTAAAGGGGAATGCCAGGGCGAGGAATAGGGAGTGGGTAGGTTGAGGAGCAGGGTGGTGGGAGGTTATAGGGGAATTTCGGGATAGCATTTGAAATGTAAATGAAGAAAACATGTAATAAAAAAATTCTCAACTGAGGAATACTGAATGGCTGAGAAGCACCTAAAAAATGTTCAGCATCCTTCGTTATCTGGGAAATGCAAATCAAAACAACCCTGAGATTCCACCTCACACCAGTCAGAATGGGTAAGATCAAAAAGTCAGGTGGCAGCAGATTCTGGTGAGGATGTGGAGAAAGAGGAACACTCCTCCATTGCTGGTGGGATTGCAAGGTGGTACAACCACTCTGGAAACCACTAATATTCCTAAGATCTAGATCTTAAGGGTCCACAGTCCTGTGGTTTTTAACCTAATATTTAATCTAAATATTAAACCTAATCTTGTGGGTTTCATCTAATGGAATGATAACTGTCTTCTACTGCAACCAAAAGCTTCTCTGAGGAGGGCTGATCATGTTGGGCCTTGAATTCAGAGAGTCACCCACTTCTGCCTCCCAGTGTTGGGATTAAAGGCATGTGCCACTGCCAACACGTGGTATCTGGCAGATATATTTTCAATGGGAAATAAAAGAACAAAATTTACTTATGGCAAAAAACCTACTTTTTAGATAATATCTTTGATGTATCTCCCTTGAAGTACCTAAGCGCTATAGTTATGTGAAACAGCCTCTCTGTCTCAAATAGAATAAACAGAACATTGTTAGACCTCTGTCATATTTCATTTTTAAAGGATGACTAGAGTAATAGCAAAATTACAAGAGAATGAAAATATGTGCCTATGTATCTTCTTGAATGCATTATGACCTGGTTTACAGATTGCACTATGGTTTATGTTCACTTAACAATCCTAAATTAGGGCTTTCACGCATGGTCTTCGGGAACGGAGCTGGAAGAATTGCAAGTTCAAGGCCTTGTGGGCTGTAGAGTGAATTCAAGACCAATCTAGGCAACCTATGGTGACCCTCTCTCAAAATAATAATACCAAGGATATAGGTGAGTAGTAGAATGATTACTTAGTACACATATCTAGTACACATACTGCTCTAGGTTCAGTCCACAGGATCAAACAAAACAAAGCAAAGGAGAACAGAGGAAACCGAGTCCAACAAAATTCAAAGGAAGCCAGAGGCAATCGTAAGTTGATTGTATATATAATGCTGACGGGGGCTATGCAGGCGTGCTATGGCTCATATTTCTGTACGAAAAACTATTCTCTAGGAAACCCAGTAGATCAAAGCTCTGTGGTGCTGGGGAGGGTCTGGGCCTCTTTGTTGAGTTAGCTTGGACTACTTTGTGATCTTCAGGCCACTGAATGACCCTGTCTCAAAACAATAAGCACAGACAAATGGTCCCAAGATGAATAACATTCCCAAGGAAAGGTATCCTCTGCCCTCCCCCCATGTGCTGTGTTTGTGTGTGTGTGTGTACATGTACAAATGTAGCTGCATACAAGTATGAACAACACAAGTAAGTGAAGCCAGACATCTTAGGGTTTCTTGCAGACTCACTTCTCATATTCCCAGGGTGACCTTTTATATTTTGCTAAAGGTGCTTGCTATATCAATCTTGGCTTGCTCATCTTTTCTACTTCCAAGCTGTGAGGACAGTTCTTTTGTAGTTCCGGGGCCCAACCTGGTGCTTGGCTTCTTACTTGCTCACTTAAATATTTGCTGAATGGTGGATGAATTATTAAAATGGTGCAGCTATGTTTTTGCAAAGCATAAAATAAGAGCTCAATAGTACAGTGTAATTGAAATGGCTGGAGAGACAGAATCAGCTATGAGGACTGAGAAATTGTAGGACAAAAAAAAAAAAAATATGAGGACCCAGGAAAGCATTAAATCGGTTTAGCATTTTTTTCACAATACAGGATACTCTCTGAGGGACAGAAGAAGATTCATTAATAAATTAAATAACTGTCCTTATGATCCAAGCAATGGTGCAAACAAGATGAAAAACTAAAAGGCATAAAATAATACTCCAGACTGGTGTGTGATTACAAATTACAGAAAACCATATTTAAGGTGTAACTTAATTCTCTCAAAACTGATTGGCATGAGATACACAGGTAAGACATAATTGTGAACTCACGGATATTTGATACATTCACTTGCTTATTTGTTTATATATGTGTATGTCTCTCTGTGTGTGTCACTGTAAGGATACATATGAGATAGTTATTGACAACTACACTGATTAACCCAATTAAAATTAAGTTCTTTTTATAGATGTCCAAACCATGGTTTTTGTGCAGCTGAAAAACCTCTTGGTGTCCAAGCTGAGAGATGCAGGATTTTCAAAGGCAACTCCCCAAAAGATACATCAGAGTTAGAGGAAAGTCAGAGCAACCTTGGAATATTCATTCGTGGCGGAGCATAATGGTTATTTTAGACATAACTTGCCACTTACTTTGGTTAATACATGTGGACCACGGTCAAGGCCATGGAAACCTCAAATGTGTTCCCAGGCAGATGTGACCATTGTAAGGGGTGGGTAGAGAGCTGTCTGTCTAAGCAAAAACAAAATGGAATCAGACATTAGTCATCTCACCATGTGAGTACACGCGCCACCACCAAACTAGTTTTATGTAGTTGTAGCGACATGCTTATCTGCGTGTACCTTGGGATCCCAGAGAAAACCATGGGTCTGGAGTTTTATTCCTATGATAAAGGCCTGGGACTGCTTCACATCGCCTGCATCACAACCCACACCAAGGCAGTCTGCTCTCTATTTGCTGCTTCCCCGTCATATCTGCCGAAATAAAAATCAAAGCTTAAAAAACATTCAGGACTCAGGATTTCTGGAAAAACAGGCTATGAAATCCTGGGAACCTGAAGTTTTCATCTGGCCTGTCAGGAAAATACCCTCCAATTCTAATTTGAATTAGGCCAGAGCTACAGAGAATCATTTGAGTAGCTGCTGGTTAATGAGCTGTGGTTTACAGGTTGGGCCGCCGCATGCTTCCCCTGGAGTACAGGGCAGGCTAAGTAATCCACTCTCATTATAACCTCGGCTCAAGAAGCTGCCCATTTGGAGGCAGCGTAATGATGTGATGTTATGATGTTATATATCACAGAAATTAGAGTACGGGAACAAGAGCTGGTAGGTCATCCTGACTCTCCCCTGCCAGGGCAGGCTTGCTTCCCACAACGTTTCCTTGAATGTTTTTGTCCAGTCTGGTTTTAAATGACCCAGGCAATGGAGCTCAAACATCTTCCTGTGAGAGGCCATTTGGCAGTCTAATAGGCTCGCTGTTAGCAAACTCTTCCTAGATGTGCCGCTAAAGCTTTCCTTTGCTCAATTTCATTTCTTCGATGCTGAATTATTCTGCTCTTGCGCACCCCAAACAATCCCTCCCTCTTCTTCCTGTTTACCCTTCCCCATCTCATAAGTGTGTTCCTCGCCCCCTTCCATTATTGCTAGCCGGCTCTCGAAGCTGCTTCTCTTCCTCCACCCACATTCTCTATTCCTCTCCGAGTTCTTTCCCCCTTGATAGAACTTTCCTGATTTGTTAGGACCAGAGGAACATGCCATATTTCATGCTAGATGATACCTCCTAAGGGCGACATCAAGGTGTTCTTCCCTGGCGGTGACAGATGTGCTTGTGCACGCAGCCTCCAATTGCATTGCTTCTCTTTGCTGTCAAGCCGCAGTAAGGAAGTTGAGGCCTGATGTACTATCAGGGCTCACAATCTGTTGAACAAGCAAGAAGAGTTACTCACCTGGCACCTGTGATCCCGTCTCTGAATTTGGCCATTTTTCTTGGGAAAACTCTGCTTTGGGCTCACAGTTTGATTAAAGTTTGATTAAGGACTGAAGAGGAAAACAAATTGCCCAAATAACAACATTAAAAATAATAACACCTTGTTCTCTGAAAGCAGAAATGCGTTTCGTTCCCTTGTAATTGCAGCGGGATGACGGTTAAAGTGAATGAGCTCCAGTTTCACCGGCTCTCTTAAATGAAAGGAGGAAAACGCAGGACGCTGGCAACAGTGATGTTTTAAAAAATGGAATTGGAGAGGGAGGTAGGGGAATCACGATGGTGGACAGATAGGTTCAGCACAACTTAGTAATAGTGAGTACCTTCTCATTTGTTTCCTGTTTGCTTGAGAGATTTATCATCTGTCACGTCCACCTAGAAGGAAAGAAAGGGTAGGTGGGAAGGGGCCGTGGTCCACTATGCTCAAATGGAGATCCTTCTTGAATGTGACTTTCATAAGACCCAGTGTCTTTGGTTTTTGAGTGGAACCCCCACGTTCAGAACGGTGTTATTGCAGTATAAGTGATCAATGAATATTTTTGGAGTAAATGAATTAATGCATCTGCAATAAATTTCAGTGAGTAGTGGGTACTCTGTCACATTCACTGTCTAATTAAATGCTGGTTATTAAGGTTAAGTCAGAACTTCTTTACTTTCTATATAATAAAGAAGATGACTCATGTACATAACAGCATTTTGGAGACTGAGGCAGGGGCATTACTGTGAGTTTGGGGCCAGCCTGGGCTATGAAGTAACATCTTATCTCAAAGGAAAAAAAAAACATTTGGGCAATATAGCATAGGACATAATAACCATCCTGTGTGGGCATGTGTTTATTGGCCATGTACACTACTAAGTCTCCAAGAAAGAGGCATATAGAGGCAAGAGATGTGGAGAGTTTGTTACTTTTCCTTTAGGGGCGTGCCATTGATGGCTTCTCTGTGTGACATATGGATTTCTTCTGGACAACATTCCTGCATTATTGTGATATAACATAGCAGCCCTCTCAACAACGTTCTAGAAAAATACCAATGCATTGCACAATCTTTGCTTTTGGAGAGTTTTATTGTGCATCTTGCTAACTGTGAACTTTGTTTGAACTGTAGTGGTGCAAAGCATTTGGGCAACATTTTCCTTTCTGTTTTTTTTCTTTCTGTTGTTGTTTTGTTTTGTTTTTTGATGTAGCATATAAGAATAAACTTTTCTCACTGCAAGCTGGGAGTACCACATAAACCTAAAGGGAGATTGTCTCACGCCTGGGATGACATATAGCCTCCAGACAGACAGCAGTCAAAAGAGAAATTCCATGGGTAGTGAGGACATAGGCTTGGCTTTCATGAAAAATATTAAATGTCTCATATTTTTGGAGGATAAATATCTGTCAGTTACTTTTGCAAAAGTGTATATTTTATATTTAATTTTCCACTTATCTAATAGAGTCCCAAATAAATGAGCATACTTAAGATACAGTCCAAGTTAGATGCTGAATTTTTGTGCCTTGTTCTGTATTAAGAAAGAAAATTTACTTAATAAATGTTAAAATCCAGAAGTAGTACTTTTTATATTTTACCCCCTTTTGCTAATGAGGTATATAACTTGAGGAAACAGAAATGAACATTGGGAAAGTTAAGAGGTTTGCACAATGAATCAAATTAATAAATCATGTTTGTCAGAAATGTCTTTTAACATCTTGTCTTTCATTCCTTTAATTCACTCTGTAAATGCAAACAACATGGGCTGTGTACAGCTTCCCTGGACATTGATGTGACAACTCTGCTCTGTCTAGCAACTTAAGAGTGTGTGTGCCCATGCATGTACTTGCATATGTGTGTGCATATGTCTGTGTGTATGTGAATGTGTGCATATTTGTGCATATGTGTGCATACGTCTGTGTGTATGTGAATGTGTGCATATTTGTGCATATGTGTGTGCTTGTGTGTGTGCATATACATGTGTGTGTCTGTATGTGAGTGTATGTGTGTGTATGCATGCGTGTGCACATTTATGTGTGTGTATTTGTGAATATGTGCATGTGCATGGTCATTCTTTCAAATACCACAAAATTCGGTGTTTTCTCCCCATAAGATAATCTGGATAAATTTCAATACCACCTAGACTACAGTAAAGCATATTTTCCATGTTTATTTCTTATTAGATGAATACTTGACTTTCCCATTCATCAATCTTTCCTATATGTTTGTTTCCGTGTGTCAAATAGCTAACAGTATTGAAAGATAATATTTTCTGCTCTTTGCAATTTTTCTAGGATGTCAGGTTCTATCAGAGTCCTGGTGTAATAATGTACCTGACTTTTCCAGCATTTATCATAAATGTAAATGAACAGTCTGTGGTGTAGCCTGTTTTTAGGGTTGATATAATGATCATGTTGCTATGGTGATGATGGAGCCTACAGGTTTTCGAGATGGTATTAGTAAGATGGCAGCTTGAAACTTAATCAGCATGCCGTGACTTCTCCCCCATATTTCAATATCACTTTGTTAAATTGAATTCCAGGCAGTTGTCAGTCCAAGTATTCCCTGTGGTTTCTCCTTTGCAAAATTGCCTCTTTATTCTATGCACTGATGATCAAGGGGTAATTGAAATGTGAAGCTGTTTGTCATGCTATTTATACAACCCTGTCTGGTAGCCAGCAATCTTTGTGTGGTGTGCACTGCAGGTAACAATTAGATCTAGAAACCTTTTCTTGGTTGAACAAGTGAATGATTGTTTTCCCAAAATACTCCTGATTTTGTGGGTACTTTATGTGATACCTTGTTTTGTGGGGGAAAGTTCAGCCAAGGTTTAATCACAGTCGATTTTCCAGGCACAATGGGGTTTTGCATTCTTTGCTCGCAAGGACTGTGAGACAGCCAAAGTACTGAAAGGGCTTCACTCCTCAGGGAATGTGCCCCCAGCTCTCCAGCTATGTGCTCTCCAGCTGAGTCAGAAACTGGACTCTCTGGCTTCTGCTGGCCCCCAAACATTTGCAACAATAGATGTGAAAACACAATTCCGAGTGGAACAGAAAGCTCTGACTGGGGCACGGGGCAGGGCCTGGGGGAGCAGTAATTCTTTACCTGTAGGCTGTTTTGTACAGAGAGGATTTAAGCCCCTTTTCTGTCTCCAAGTGAACTGATCAATTATGAAGCCTCCTGGTAACCTTTTTTGGGGGGGTTGTTTTGAGGGTCACTACATGATTTTTTTTTTTCCTCTTGAAAGTCAACTCTAAGGAAACATAAACGGAGCTTTATTTGAAGCCCAGCAGGTAGAAATGTACCCTTCCCTCCTCTTCCCTGCAAACATTCACTGGAATGAAAGGGAGAATGCACACCCGGACTCCCATTGAAGGGAATGATCGCGCTGCCTCTCCATGTGTTTCTCCCATGAAAATGACTGAAATGGTGGCATCTAATTGGGATGGAGGATCTCCCGTTTTTTCGTAAGGTACAATTAGGAAACCACTAGGAAAGAGCAGAGCTCCTCAGATGCGATCTGCTCCTCTCTCCTGGACCCTTGAGTAATTCTTTTGGCTATATTTTACCTCTTTCTTAGGACCCATTGCAATGACCTGTTATCCAATGAAGCCCTCCCTGCTGTGAGCATCTTCTCTTCTCTTTTCTTTGGTCCTTCACACTCTCTTCGGGGGCCTTCCTGCTGCAGTACACTGCAGACACTGACTTTGTCGCTGGGGTACTTTGTGTATTGACAGTGCCTGGAGGTCAATCTGTGATGGAACTTGTTGATGCCCTCATGGAATACCAGCTATGTTTCTGGCTGCTGGAGAGACTATAGTATAACAAATTGTGCAACAACAAGACTCGTGCCTCTACCGCATTGCTGGTGCAAATGTGATAGAGACTTTGCACTGTCGTTTCAAGTGTCAAGGTTCAATTTCCACTTACAGAGAAAGTTGTCTAATGATTCATCGGGCCCTTCTATAGCTAGTTGTGGCTTTCGGGCCAGTATGGGTGCAGTTGGAGCTCGACCTGTCTACCACAGATGGCTGTGTGTGTTCACAGAAGAGCTAATGACACAGCTGAAACTAAATGAACGTTAGTGGACTGGTGATGGCTGATGGTACCACGAATAGCTCTTTTAGTGTGACTAAGATTTATTCTTTATTTCCTGCAGGGCTTCATTAGCATGTCCCTGCTCCATCCCTTTCGGGGATATTCCAGATGAGATGCCCGTGAAGCACATTCCAAGGGCAGAAGGATAACTAGTGTAGAGAGTGTGGGAATTTAGAAGCGGCCCAAATTCAAAATAATGTTTTAAAAAGATTGCAACACATCCCTGTTTACAGCAGATGCCCTCCTCCCGCTTCCAGGAACAACTGATCTTAATACCTACTTAGCAAGAATGATTGGTTAAAACGGGAGGCTACCAGATGGCTCAGCATGGTTAATCACGCCCATCTGAGAGCTGCATTGTGAATTATAAAGTCGAGGGCAAAATTTAAGGCTCCAGGTGGCAAAATTAAAACAAAAGATGGTGTGATTTTTTTTATTATTATTATTATTTAAGAGGAAAAGGAATGGATGCCAAATTGCAAGGTGGAACTTCTCTTTTGTTGTATGTGGAGAGCTACTAAGTTGAGCAGAGTTTGCTGTAACTTGGCATACTGTTAATAAGCCTGATTAGTTTTTTGGATTTTTAAAAAAATGTGTCCTGAGCTGGATGGTGGTGGTACACACCTTCAATCCCAGCACTCGGGAAGCAGAAGCAGGCAGATCTCTATGAGTTTCAAGTGTGTGTGTGTGTGTGTGTGTGTGTGTGTGTGTGTG
>NC_034593.1:36095310-36106433 GCF_900095145.1 Mus pahari
ATATATATATATATATATATATATATATATATATATATATGATTCATGTCACAGTTTTAGGAGTGGGACAGCAGCATCCTTATGTTAGTTGCAGTATTGGGGTGTTTAGATTCTACAGTCTTATGCTCCATGATTTTATCCAGGTTCTCAAGAAATTTGACTATTGGCTGTGGACCTCACTTCTCGGGTCTCAGCAGACCCTTCAGTGTTCCATCTGCTTTCTGAAACAGATTAGCGTCTCTTGAGACAACGCACTTTGTCCGCCAAACAAGCCCATTTCATTGTTAAAAAAAAATCTCTTTACTAACTTAGTATTTTCTTTTCTTTCTTTCCTTTTTTTTTATGTTATATGCAGTTAATCAAAGGCTTTGTAGATCAGTTTTCCTAATTTTTTTTTCTCATTGAAAAGTAATTTCAAAGTTTTCTATTGGTTTTCAGTTTCAGTGAGTTTTTCCTTTTGGGGACATAGACACCTTATAGTCACATTTTACTCATAGTTTGGTCTCTTGGCTCTGTGCTTTCTCATCTGTGACTCAATTCTGAAAGACGAGAGTGAGATCTTCATCCCATCTGTAGGAAGACCCCAGCTATTCCCCTCCCCCTAATGTTTGATGGTTGGATTTCCAATCTACTGCACCTGGAATATAAGGGACATAAATTCCTCACCCGGTTTGCTGTCTGAGATCACATGGCCTTCTCCCCAAGTTTCCTGGGTCTTATAAAGGCACTAATCATTAGTAAATTCATGCTTGCATTACTGGAATGTAATCTGATTTAAAAAATTACATTTTCCTGTAAGCTGTTTTCAAATAATCTTAGGTTCTAAAGTCCCAAGGGCCAGAATTTCAGCATAGCTTATTTGGGACATAACACAATGTAACAGCAAGTGCCTGAGAAGCCCAAGATGGCTCTGGATAGCATGATTCTCAGAGGAGGACTGGAATTCCAATGGCTGGGCTGTTATTGGCAGGGTCTATCCAGCACTGTTGAGCAAAGGGGACAGAAGTTCATATAAGTTGTTCACAAACTCAAAGGTGTTTCTAATTTCAGGTCCAGTTGCCCAGAGTGGAAATAAATAAGAGAATTTTAAAGACTTTCCTTCACAGCACAATTTCTGTTATGTCTTGAAATCTTCTGAGAAGTGTTCCTACCTCTTCTGAGGGCCTAGCATCCTAACAGAGAGAAAAGCAGAGACTATAATCCATGGAGGATTAGGCAGAGGGTGAAGACCGTTCTGCAACACTTGGGGGATGAAGGAATGAGATGAGTGGAATTCTGTAAGGCTTGCTGCTTCTGGCAGTGGGTGGGAGCCTTGGAGTGACTGAGAACAGGGGTGAGCCAGGGAAAGAATTGCTTTTCTACTAACATTCTATTCTGCACAAGCTCATCTGATTGATGATGAGGCTCTTGCATTTATTAACCATATAAACCATTAGAACTGTGCGCTTGCACATCTATTCTCTGGACACTGGGTTTGTCTTTCTCTCACAGTAAACTTTGGGACAGATCCCAAAGGTATTTATAGTTAATGTGGAGAAATAAGGGGCCTGGCTTGTGCTTCTCATTGGCTCATTAAAGACATTATTTTATGTAAAAGACTTCAGAACTAAAATTGGAGTAACAGGATGTGTTTATGCTATATTATCAATTTTAGATTAGCCTTTTTTCTTTATACAAGTCTGTTTTCATTTGTAAAAAATAATATGAAACTAAAGCTAACTTGATCTTAAAAATCAAAGTTCATTTAGTGACAATGTACATTTTATACTAATATTGGAGTAAAATACTGACATTTAATAGTTTAAATAAAGTATCACTCATGCAAAAATCATGTTATAGCATGTAAAAGTTAATTAGAAGATTCATGGTTCACAACAGCACAGTATCCACTGGACATGGCTGACTTAGGACAGAACAGAATTCACAATGAGGCTCAACCTTCGCTAACCTGCTGACGCCTGTGCTTCTGTTCTAAGGTGCCTCAAGAACTGAGCTGACCTGACGGGACCCCATAGCCAAGACTCGCTAGCCTCGCAGAAGGTCTACTGCCCACTCACTTCATTGGTTAAACCAACCTCATTGCTAACGCTATTGTCCTTTAAATTAAAATCAACGTCAGCAGCTCTCCAGCTCTCATCTCCATTTTCAGACAGAAGATAAATCTGTGTTTTACAGTTAAAATTTGTTCAAAAGTCAAGCCCTGAAGTATTTCTTCTCCAAGAGAAAAGTTCTAATGTTAAAACTCAGAGAGAGAGAGAGAGAGAGAGAGAGAGAGAGAGAGAGAGAGAGAGAGAGAGAGAGAATGTGAAATATCTTTACTTACAACGTTGAGCCCATACACCCCTAATTCATGTCTGCAACTGCTCTGTGCCTGTGGCCGCCTTCCACCGGAGAGCCACACTGCATGGCGTGCGTTGTCAGAGGGGAAACACTGTTAGCAAGCAGTGCTGTGTGAGAGGAGGAACTCAGTGAATCCAACAATTGCTGGGTCACTGCACCCAGCCTAAGCCAGGCGCTTGCAGCTAACACTTTCAGTAGCAATAGATGGAGTCCGGCGGCACCCTTCCCTGGATCAAGACATCATTTCTGCGGCTCTTACTATGGAGGAAAAACATCCTTCAACACGGAGTCAGTACACAGCTGTGAGGTGTCACGTTGAAAGTACACACAGGAGCCTGATATAGCTGTCTCCTGAGAGTCTCTGCCAGTGTCTGACAAATACAGAAGTGGATGCTCACAGCCATCCATTGGGCAGAGCACAGGATCCCCAGTGAAGGAGCTAGAGAAAGTACCCAAAGAACTGAAGGGGTCTGCAACCCTATAGGAGGAACAACAACATGAACCAACCAGTACCCCCAGAGCTCCCTGAGACTAAATCACCAACCAAAGAAAACACATGGACTCATGGCTCCAGCTGCATATGTAGCAGAGGATTGCCTTCTAGGTCATCAATGGGAGGAGAGGCCCTTGGTCCTGTGAAGGTTCTATGCCCCAGTATAGGGGAATGCCAGGGCCAGAAAGTGGGAGTGGGTGGGTTGGTGAGCAGGGGAAGGGGGGAGGGGATAGTGGCTTTTCACACGGGAAACCAGGAAAGAGGATAACTTTGAAATGTAAAGAAAGAAAATATCTAATAACAAAAAGTTCCAAAGGAATGATCATAAATTCTTAACATATTAATTCTTCAGCATATTCTCATATAAGTAACTTACCCAAACTCTTCTGTTTTAATTTTTATATTTGCTTATTTTTTGTTATTGTTGTTTTTATGACATCTGGTCTTTATGTGAAACCCCTACTGGCCTAGCATTTTCTATGTAGAGTAGACTGTCCACAGATTTTAACCAGTAAGCCTGCCTTTGACTCTCAGCTATTTGGAGTACTGATATGTGCCATAACATCCAACACCCTGTTTTAATTGCTAAAAAGTATGTGCATTCTTTTTAGAAGGATTTGGTATATGTATGACTTTTCCTCTGTGATATTAGAGCATAAGTTGAATATTAGAATTGTTGATACTGTTTCTGTTTTGAAAACATATTATATTAAATGCTAATCATATGCTTTTAGCGCCTGACTGAGGCTGGGTGCAGTGACCCAGCAATTGTTGGATTCACTGAGTTCCTCCTCTCACATAGCACTGCTTGCTAACAGCATATGTTCTCTAAAGGATGCTCAATGAAAATTCAATTAAAAACTACTTTGGGACACAGAATAAACAGATATTCATAAAAATAAAGTACACACAAAAATGAAAGCAACTATATATATGTGTGTATACATGCATACATGCATACATACATACATACATACACACATACATACATACATATGTTACTGTTCCAGTAAGTCTAAGGGTTGGTTGGTTAGATATTACACTTTCCACATGCTCATTATAACCTTAGTGTGCTCTGTAATATATTGGGCAATTATTCTTTTACTATAAATTTCTTTCCTGAGAGCTTTCTTTCTTTCCTTGAACATTCAAGAACAGTGAAAGCAAAATTTGATCATATATGTATATACATCATATACTTCATATACATCAATCATATACATCATATATATATATATGAGTGGGAAAATAAGTAAATACACATATATGTACATATGTGTATATATATGTATATGTACATATACAGTGTAAGTGTGTGTGTGTGTGTGTGTGTGTGTGTGTGTGTGCGTGTATGTGTGTCTGGGTGTCTGTCTGTGTATGAGGATCCTCTGGCTTCACCCTGGCTGCACATTCTCATTCTTCTTTTTCGTCATTGGTAAGTCAGGAAGCTTCTTGCTGCTTTAAGCCTTGCCTTTACTTATGAAGTTGTCATGCCCCATTACTGTTCAGTAGAATTGAAGTGATGCTATTCTAGGGAAATAAAGTGATATCAAGATCAGTTTGACAATCTACATCAAGAACGTAAAGAAGTGAACTTAGGAGCAGAATCAGTCATATGGGGAAACCTGGGATCTGATCACCAGGCAAGCTGCACATTCCTCAACACTTTTTTTGGGAAAAGGCACAAATTGAAATTGGAATGGGAAAGTCTTTTGGGATGTGATCTTTATCTTACTATCAGAGAAAAGGGAAGAAATGGCCTGAAAGGTTGTCCTTGTAGATAGGAATATGAATAGTTCAGGACAGGTAGTCCTTACTAAAATGTCACCCTGTGCCTTAGTCCTCCCAATAACACTGATGCCAGAGGAGGGGAGGTCTGCGTCAGAAATCCCAAATCATGCAATTACTCCTCTCAGCCCTGTAATCTAGCTTTGCTTTTAAACTCTGAACCTTCCCGAGGGTTTTTGCTCTTGCAGTGTGGCCCCCAACGAAAAGATCCTAGGAAAGGTATTGTGGCCAGGGCCTCAAGGAACCTGTGGAGTGAGAGCGGAGAAAATGCAAGCAGACCTTAGAAAATATGCCCTGTGCTGCTAACGATCAACTTTAGCTTTCAGTGTTCATGAATGTTCAAGGAAAGAAAGAAAGCTCCCAGGAAAGGAATTTATAGTAAAAGAATAATTGCCCAGTACATTACATAGCACAGTAGGGTTATAATGAGCATGCGGAAAGTGCAATATCTAACCAACCCTTAGACTTACTGGAACAGTTTGATTCAACTTTCTCAGACAAAATGCTGAACAGTCAGATCATTTTGCCCAAAGGATTGGACTGCAATTGTTTTGTAAGTTTCTTGGGAGAAACGCAATTAGTGACAAGATTTAATAAAGCCAGAACAACTGAATGTGATCAGACAAGCCTCTATTCTTTTCTGTTCTTTCTGTATAATGTAAGAAAATAGCAAGGCAACAATTACATTACTAAATGAATTAAACAAAGCTCCAAAAACATAAATTAGAATTTAACTACACCATTAAAAGCTAATTTAATTTGCAAGCCATCATTACCAGATAATAAAGACCCATTGCAAAATGTACAATACCTCGTGATCATGGGGGGAAAAATAACAAGCAATAAATCTCATTGAGCAGATGAGTGTCTGTTACATTAGTGGGTGAAAATGCTGAATGGGTGTTTCAGCATGTAGTAGAAAGGAGCTAGAAATAGAACAATTGGTTTGCTAAACTTTTTTTGTCATAAAGGATTTTATAGTTAAAGAAAGGCATTGGTGGAAGGAAATGAGGCACACAAGGGTTCTCAGTACAGTTCAACCTGCCTTCAAGCCAGGGCAAAGAAATTCAAGGCATTTTTTTTCTAAAAGCCAGCTCTTCCATTCAAGGGCAAACGACTCTTTGTTTTGTGTAATTGTGAATCTGATGGCAAACCCAGGCTTTCACCTGTTGTGTTTTTTTTTTTTTTTTAATTAAATTGTACTGGAAATAATGCACACAAAAATCCAGAACAGACTGAAAAATTTTAGTTCCCAGGGTACTTTTTTTAAAGCTTAATAAGAAAATATTAGCCATTTCAATATATGATTAGAATAAGATGCAAATGAATTTCAGAAAATTCATCCTATTGGAAAAGAGCTTCAAATGAACGATTTCCTGTAGAGTAGGAATAAACATTTCCTTTACCTGACTGTTGGATGAGCCAAGACTGAAGTATGGGTGGCCAGCAGATGGCAGTATAGTCCCACTTTTTAAAAAAATTCCATGGTTAAACAAGGATCTGAAAATACAGTTTTTTTTGTTTGTTTTTTGTTTTTTGTTTTTTAAATTACAGTATTAATATAATACAGAACTGAAAACTAATATATTCCACTGGTTATGCCTTGTTCTCAATGCCATGAGACAACTCCATGAAGCGATGGGGCTTAAGCTTATCCACACAGCGATCCTCTCATACAGATGTTTGCTAACAGCCCAGGATTTCTTACAAGAATGCTTTTATTGCGTTGCTTGCTGATTTGACACAGTTGGACATACTCATTTCTGTTTCACACTCTGTCATGAAGCTTTAATGTTTAAAAGAGTCAACACTTAGTTTAAGTGTCATTTCTTCTGTATAATCTTTCCTGAATTCCCATTGGAATTTCTGTGTACACGTGTTTGTGTATATGCAGAGGCCAGAGGACAACCTCAGACAGCTTTAGCAATTTTTTGGAGACAGGATCTCTCATTGGCTTGGAATTCACCAAGTATATTAAGCTTGTTGGGCAGGGCCTGTTTCTGCCCCACCAGTGCTGGGTTTACAAGTTTATGTCACCACACGGTTTGTTTACTATGTGGGTCTGGAGGTCAAATTTAGACAAGTCTTCTACTGACTGAGTCGTCTCTATAACCCCTGATAGATCTGATCTCTTAAAGCTAGACAATAACACCTTCCTCTTTACCTTACGATGTTTCTCTTTATATGACTAGTGATTCCCTAGACTGGCAGCTCTGCAAAAGATGCACTGTATTTTAGCTCCAGAATTCCTGATACTGGGGTCCAGTGTTTGTAGCTTCTCTTCTGTAGCTTTCAGATTTGTTTATTTGTGTGTGTGTGTGTGTGTGTGTGTGTGTGTCTGTGTGCACGCGTGCCTGAGTACATACATGTGCAACAGAAGCATGCAGGGCCCATCCCTGGGATCTGATCTTCCAGACCTGGAGGTGGTTTTGAACCACCGGATGTTGGTGCTGGGAACCAAACCTCACTAGGTCCTCTGAAAGAGCAGTAAACACCTTTAGCTTCTGAGAGCCACCTCTGAAGCCCCCGATGGTTACTCTTAATAATTTGTTGAACTAACTTTTATCTGAAGGTTTATGGGAGAAGATCTTTGCATATGCTTCCATTTTACAGAGAAGCTAAGTGGTACATTTGGGAAGAATCTTGGAATTATTGCCTTATAAAATAAAGCCAAAAACTTTCAACTTCAATTTTGCTGAGCATATAAATCAGAAACTCCACTGACTTGTAATTAATAGAGAGTAATCCGCTGAGTCGAACTGCCCATTGGGGCCACTTTCTAACATAGCAACGTTCTTACAGTTCATTACCAAGAATAAAAAATTTCAAATCTAATGAAGTGGCAGGAAAGACAGGATGTCAATATGAAGGTGAAATGAACCTTTAAATGCAGAATTATCAATAACTGTAGTATTGATTTCAGGAGAGTAGTCATAGATACAGTCATTTATTTGTGAAGCTACTTGCTTTGTGTCAATGATAGATTGCAGAAGCAGGCAAAGACTATATTTCACTTTAGAATTTTGGATGTAAAGAGCTGAATTAATTATCCAAATGACCTTCTATGGACTGAGTTTCTGTACTTTTATTACTTTTAACATCATGACACTTTTTATAGCATCATGTACTAAATGGCACCTTAAAATTTCCACATTGAAAGGCTCCATCTATAAACTCTTCTTAGTATGAAAACCTTTGCTCAGTCAGGGACTTCTAAGTTGGAGCACCTCTCTCCACACCTCATTTACTTGACTTCACCTCTGACTTTACTGGTTTGTGTTGTGAAGCAGGATTTTAGCGGTACACATCTTCTATTCCCCACAGAATAGGAGATGTATACTGCCAGTGCTCACCTAACACAATAGTTCGGTGGTCAAATGATCCTTTCACAGGCATAGCCTAAAACTCCTGGAAAACAGATGTTCACAAGATTAACAAAATTACCGTTATAAAGTAGCATAATTTTATGGTTGGGGGTCACTGCTCCATGAGGAACTGTATTTAGGGCCTCGGCATTAAGAAGGTTCAGAACCACTGGGCTTGCACCAATTCCAAGGCTCTCAGGTGTTCAGAGGAGATGGAATCTTTCTGGTAGTCAGTGTTTCAGACTGAATTCTCCCACACTTTGGTTGGTTAGGGCATAGTCTTGGTTAATGTCTTCCTTTGGCATTTACATGTTACTTGTGAAAGAAGAGAAGATGCTGAAGAGGAAATGGATGTAGATGGAGCTCCTTCATCTGAAAGGACTTAGCAAACCGGTTCTCCTCACTTGAACTGATGCAAGCCTACTGACTAGTTCACATTTTGTAAATATCTGTTTTCCATTGAGGGCAAAGGATGTAACTGTAAGAGTTTTATGTCATCTGTGAACCAGATACACTAAAAATGAAGAAGAAACTCATTTGTGCCAGTTTTAAAAGGAACAAATGAGAAATGAAAATTAAAAATGCTTTGCATATGAATATAGGTGTCAGGCTTTTGGAAGAGAATAAACAAAATCTACCCTTTATTGGTGGGAGTTCAAACTTGTACAGTTACTATGGAAATCAATAAGGCACTTCCTAAGAAAATTGGGAATTAATCTACCTCAAGATTCATCTATACAACTCCTAGGCACAGACCCAAAGGACACTCCATCCTACCATAAGGGTACTTGCCCAACTATGTTCATAGCAACTTTATTAATAATCAGTCAGAAACTGGAAATAGCATAGATATCTCCAACCAAAAAATAGATAAAGGAAATGTGGTACATTTATATAATGGGGTATTACTCAGCTGTTGAAAAGTGACACTATGAAATTTATAGGCAAATACATGCAACTCGAAAAACCATCCTGAGTGAGGTAACCAAGATTCAGAAAGACGAACATGGTATGTACTCATAAGTTATTAGCCAAATGGTACTGGCCGAAAAGTCAATGAATTAATTTTTAATGATATTCTGTTATACTTATAGATTGGTGCCCTTTCTAGTCATCATCAGAGAGGCTTGCTCTGGCAAGAGATGGGAGAGATAACTGCTCTCAGGGTTTGCACTAAGACCATAAGTTTGAAGAAGAGCAGGAAAGGGAATATGGAAAGGTTTGGAGAGAAGAAAGAGAAGGGGGAAATGTGATTACAATCTCAAAAATTAAAAAAAAAATCTATTTAACACAAACATTAAAAATTCATTGTAATGCACATTACTATTTACTTAATAGTGAATTTGAATATCCGGTGAATACCTCATTCATCAGGTACTACATGAGGCTCCGAGGACTTCGGTAGACGAGGGCCAGCCTGAAGTGGAGTCTTTCCAAGACAATGATAACAGACAACAGCTGTTGCATTAAAAGTGAAGGAAGGATGGTGGAGTTTGAGAAGAGCGCAGAGGCCCTGCCTGAGCCTGGAAACTGCTGTTTGGTGTCGAGGGGAGGAGGGACTGACCCCAGCAGAGGGGATGAGGTCCTCGGTGGGAAGGGAGGTGGAGTGCAGAACAGGTTCAGAGGAGACCGATCCAGGATGCTGGGGTGGTGACCCCTGCACTGAGGGACTGGGAGTTTGTTTTAAAGGTGCTGAGAAGATGTCACTGAAAACCAAACATGGGGCAGTAACATCTTCTGATCTATGTCTTTACTTTTGTAAATAAATATTTTCATTAATTCTTTGAAAACTTGATACAATGTATTTTCATCATACCTCCAACACTCTGACTTAACTCATCTCAGATCCATTACCATCTCCCTACACTCCAACTTTGGATCCTCTTTTTTTTTTCTAAAAGTTAATAACCTGATTTGTGTTGTCTGTGTCCGTCTGGGAGTAAGACCTGCTAGAGCCACACCCATTAAAGAAAACAAACTCACCCTCCCCCAGAAGCCATCAACCGTTCTTGAGCTTCTCATTTAGTGGTGACTCATGAGCCACTGCATGCTGGAACGCTGGCTGACTTGATCTTGTGTCGATTCTATGCAGGGAGACACAGCAGCTGTGAGTTCACGAGTGCCCAGGTCCTGTCATGTCCAAGTGACACTGGTTTGCTCAGTCCTTCATGACCTGGGTTCTCGTGATTTTGCAGCCTCCTCTTCTGCCAGGGTTCCTGAGTTTTCTGGTAGGTATGTGTTAAATCCCACTTGTGCCTGAGCACGCCACAGGCAGTTCTCACCATTTGACCAGTTCATAAAAATCTTCTCTGATGGAATCTGAGAGCTTACTAATCTATGGGTATAATGACATGAATTTAGAGGGTTGTTTGAGACTATGTCAATTTAGCAAAATAGTAGTAGAAGGTTCACATTCAGGCATTCAGGGTCGTGAGCACCTCATCCTTGGGTTCTGGCCGGATTGACATACCTGGCATTCATTTCCCCCTGTAGATCAGCCCCTATAATATTATTGCCCCCATTCATATATCTGATTTACATTCTTAAAAGATTACTTTGTGGGCTGGAGAGATGGGTCAATAGTTAAGAGATACACTCTACTGTGATACACTTGTAGAGGACCTAAGTTTGGATCCCAGTACCCACTTGGTGGCTCACAAATATCTGTATCTCCAGTTCCAAGAAAATTAATATCTTCTTCTGGCACCAGGCATGCATGTATTGTGCATACATATATGTAGGCAAAGATGTTTATACACATAATAAAATAAAATAAATAATATCCTTTTAAAAGAAAATTAAAAAAGACAAATGATGGCTTTGTGTGGTGCTATGGGCTAGCAGGATCGAAAGCCGGGAGACCTATGAGGAAGTTGTGGAGGTTTAGGGGAGACAGAGAGAACCAATGTATTTTTCAGAGAATGGCAGTTATTTGGGTGGACAGACTTATTGCTTGTTGGAATATAATTCCAATGATATTTCTAGTAATTATTCTGCTCTACTCATAGATTGGTGGCTTGTCCAGCCATTATCAGAGAAGCTTCCTCCTGCAGATGGGAGCAGGTGCAGTCAGGCATTGTGGGGAGAGAGAGAGAGAGAGAGAGAGAGAGAGAGAGAGAGAGAGAGAGAGAGAGAGA
>NC_034593.1:36107244-36122317 GCF_900095145.1 Mus pahari
AGTTCCTCCTGCAGAAGATGAAGAGGAAAGACTATAGATGTCCAAGGGGATGAAGGATGGAGGACACCAGGAGAACGTGGCCCACTGACTCAACTAAGCAGGGCAAGTATAGATTCACAGAGTCTGACACCTGGGGCCTGCATGGGTCTCACCAGGTTCTCTGTAAGGCTGGTAGCTTGGTGTTTTGTGGGCCTCCTGACAGTAGTAGTGGGTGTGTCTCTGACGCTTTGCCTGGTCTTGGGTCTCTTTTCCTCTTTGAGTTGCCTAGCTTCCCTCCAATGTGTGGGCTTTTGCCTTATCTTATTGCGTGTTGGTTTGTTGTGTTTGGTTGTTGTGTGTTGGTATGTTGTGTTTGGTTGTTGTGTGTTGGTTTGTTGTGTTTGGTTGTTGTGTGTTGGTTTGTTGTGTTTGGTTGTTGTGTGTTGGTTTGTTGTGTTTCGTTGTTTTCTCTTGGAGGGCAGCTGTTTTCTGAAGGGAGATGGAAGGGGTTTGGATCTTGTGGGGACGGGGGATAGAGGGCATCTGGGAGGAGTGGAGGGAGGGCAAAGTGTGGCTGGGATGTATTACATCCGAGAAGATCTGTTTAAGCAAAAAGATTCCAGGTACTATGACTCTGATAGAAAATCTCAAGTAGTGTCACTTGACAAAATTGGAACAATATTTCCTAAGAAACATTTTTATAGAAAGCCAAAAAGATTATACCTCAATAAAACCCATGTGATGGGACTTGTTCATAGATCCTTTTTTTTTTTTTTTTTATGATGGCCTATCTGAAGATGGTAGGTAGCTTGTGGGAGAGTCAGATATATGAGGTTGGACATAATTTCCTTTTGTTTTGGTCTTAGTGACAAAGGTCACTGTTAGCAGGGCTTGCCTCTGGATCCAGAGATTCCTGCTTACTTTTTTTCCCCCTAACACTGACTCACATTGAAAACCCTGTGTTGGCATTCTTTCATTCCTAGCAGGACACTTTGCATCTAGGCAGTGGTATTTAGCAGAAACCCTACTCTTTCTTCATCCTGGTGGTATACTGCTATTGCTCTTCACAGAGTTAAACTGTGGTAGAGAAACACAAAAAGAAAGCTCAAAGATGCTGTCTTGTGTGGAACATAATACACACTTACAACAAACTGAGCTTGATAAAATACCAACAGCAGGGAACACAGCTAGTTATTGCTTCAAGGGAAAATCAAGCAAAATAGCTACAAATTGTTTAAAGTACGTGCCTCCCATCTTTCTGGAGTCCCAGTCATTTTTTTTTCTTTGAAATAGAAAAGACCTTAGTTATTTCCTAAGTCAAGATTAGCCTTCCTTGGTGTGCAGTGCCGCTCTGGCTTCCTGTGAAGGAATGGACTTAATTCAAACCCTGAGAGCAATTACCTCAGAACCACCATAGAATACAAGCTGAAAGCCCAGTGTATGCCTCCTGGTGCCTGCACCCCAGGAAGCTGAGGATTGAGAAAGGTCTTTATAGCTCTCTCATGTAGCGTTTGCTGTTGTGCCCCAGCATCCATGAGCCAGGATACTGTGTTCTCAGCTCATGGATTATACTAAAGAGTTATACTTGTTGAGTTTCAAGAAAACAAAACTTTAGAGGTACCAAATCAAGTTGAGAACATGGTATTCTTTTTTTATTAGATATTTTCTTTATTTACATTTCAAATGCTATCCCAAAAGACCCCTATACCCTCCCTCCCCCGACGCTGCTCCCATACCTACCCACTCCTACTTCTTGGCCCTGGCATTCCCCTGTACTGAGGCATATACAGTTTTCAAGACCTAGGGGCCGGTCTTTCCAATGATGGCCAACTAGGTCATCTTCTGCTACATATGCAACTAGAGACACGAGCTCTTGGGGTACTAGACCAGACACTATTGTATATGCCAGCAAGATTTTGCTAAAAGGACCCTGATATAGCTATTTTGTGTGAGGCTATGACAGTGCATGGCAAATACAGAAGTATATGCTCACAGTCATCTATTGGAGAGAACGTGGGTATTCTTGAGCTTTGAAGTACAAGTACCACTTCTGATTCTGCATCACAGCATTTTATCATTATCCTGTTATAGAAATTCTTGCACATGATAACAACCACTTGGAATCGAGAATGAATCCTATGGATCTTCCAAAAATACTTAGTGTTTCAGAGATCTGGCAGGCTCCAAAGACTTCTAGGACCACAGGGAATGCAGTCTTTATTAGTCTAAAGATTTGGGATGTTGTAGATTATAAATGCGTGTGCTTGGTGACGACAGGACACAGCCACAGCTATCTTCACAGCAACATGTATGTTGTGCTGTGCTCTATAACCCTAACCCTGTCTTTCTCAAAAGAATCTTGGGTCAATAAGAGCTTATTATCAAAACAGAGAGCAGAGGTAAACCTAATTGAATACTTAAAAGTGGCAATATTTGGAGACTAATAAAATATTTGAACACAAAATCTATGCATTGGGACTGAAGGAGCTAAGGGGGTTTGTGGCCCCATGGAGGGAGCAACAGTGTCAACAGGCCAGACCCCCTGAAGCTCCAGGGGACTGGACCATCAACCAAAGAATACACATGGAGGACCCATAGCACTGGCCAAGTATGTGGCAGAGGATGGCCTTGTTGGACATCAGTGGGAGGAGAGGCCCTTGGGCCTGAGGGTATTCAATGCCCCAGTGTAGGGGAATGCCAAGGTGGGGGGGACAGAAGAGGGTGGGTGGGAGAGCATGGTTATAGAAGGAGGAGAAGGGGGGATGGGATGGGGGTTTCCAAAGGGATAAAGAAAATATCCAATCCAAACAAAAAAAATTCTAAGTATCTACAAGCTGCTGTGATCAGTAAACATAGCATGCTGAAGACATTACACATTCTCAATTAGTCCTCAAATAAATGGAAAAAGTGGAAAAGCGAAGAACAGAGAGTAGTACTTCCCTAAGTCTGATTTTGAGTTCAGCTACTATAAAACATTTAGAGTTAGCATTATAAGACATGGACTGCGGACCATGAGAAGCCAAGGACATGTCTTGACAAGATCACTGATGCAAAATACTCGTGTAAATTTTACACGCAAAATACTCGTGTAAATTTTACACGGAAAGAGGAGAAATCATTTTGTAGAAATTAATAAGAATGTGTTGATAATCTTATCAAAACACTGAGGGTGACCACCTAAAAAAACAGCCAGTCAATGGCTAGCATTAAGGCTAATGTAGATGTTTAGATAAAGGCCAGTTTTGATGATTTAGAATTCATTGTCTTGCATGAGTGAACTGGGCACCTTTCCAATTTAGGTACCTCTCCAGGGGTTTTATAGCCTAAAATTCTAGATTATTAGTATATGTGTAGTTACCAAGGTCTAGAATTTAAATTAGCTTCAGATTTTTGATTAATTCTACAAAGAGCATATAGTTAATACTGCTGAGCTTATTAAAGTGATTAGGAGTTGGCCCTTGTTCTTAAAGGGCTCATAAACTAGCTATAATACACAAAGCAAGTTTGTAAGTACTATTCAAAATTATCTGTGCTTAGTGCAGAGCTGATAGATGCAGACTTTGAGTAGTTCTGCTTAAAACTAGAAAGTTATATGTTTGTGGCTTGATCTTGGCAGGCCACACTACTTTTCTCAGATAAATTTTATAGTTTAACATGTATTTTCAAGTACCCATATGCATGCTAAAATTTACCAGATATTAAAGTGCTTTGTCATATACTTTGATAAATTCTGGAGTATAGTTAAGATTCAGGTGAGGGTGATAATACATTGGATTGAGAAGGTAAGTAAAGAGGGTGTATTTAATCAGAAGTTGTCTTAGGGTTTTACTGCTGTGAACAGTCACCATGACCCTGGCAACTCTTATAAGGATAACATTTCATTGTAGCTGGTTTACATTAAGTCAGGAACATAGTGACATCCTGGCAGGCATGGTGTAGGAGACTGAGAGTTCTACATCTTCATCTGAAGGCTGCTAGCAGAATACTGGATTCCAGGCAACTAGGATGAGGGTCTCAAAGCCTATACCAACTATTCCAACAGGACTACCCCTTCTAATGGTGCCACTCCCTGGGCCAAGATACAAACCCTCTCAGAAGCCCTGAATGGAAAAGAGCTGGGGAGATGGCTCAATGGGCAAAATGATTGCTGGATAAACACAAGGACCTGAGTATGCCTAGTACTCAGGTAAAGGCAGAGGGATTACATCCAAGCATAACTTCGATCTCACCTTGCTGTGGGGAATGGAGTCAGGTGAACCTGAGAGGTGGGAGGGTAGCCAGTGGTGCAGCCCAAACAGCTCCAGGCTCCCTGAGATTATCTGCTTTGAAAAATAATGTTGAGAATGATAGAAGACTCTTGATATTTATTCTGTGTGTTTGTTTGTATGTACATCTGGGTAGCTATGTCTCACACACACACACACACACACACACACACACACACACACACACACACATGCACACACACACAGAGTAGAAATGTGAATTGTCAAAGCTGGATGGAATGAGAACATTCAGTCTAAAGGAGCAATGTTACACAGAGGAAGAGATGTGAGCTCTTTGTGGTTAAATACAACTACTATGTAGTTAACAATTTTCAACTTTCATTAAGATATATTAATGGTATAAAACTGTGAGGTTCGGTTGCCATTTTCGTTCATGTACATAAGATATTCTAATTATTGTCCTGTTATTTACACTTATCTCCTCCCTCTCACCCAATCCCAGCCACATTTTTAAATGCACAGTTCATTTGCATTAGGGATGCTCATAGTGCTAGACAACTGTCACCACCACAAATCTCTAGCAGTATTCTTAATCTTGCAAAAGTGAAGTTAGACTCTGAAACAGCAACCACATACTCCTCTTCCCTTCCATTCGGGAAACCACCTTCCCACTTTTTTATCATTAGGAAGTTGACTTCTGGATACCTTACATAAGCGAAACCATACACTATCTTTCCTTTTGCAGCCAGCTTATTCACTTAGCCCAGTGTCTTGAAGCTTTATGTAACTTGAGCATACATCACAGTTGCCTTCCCTTTAGATTCTGAATGGTATGTTTTATATGACTGTGATGCAGTTTGAGTATTTATGCGCTGCCTGTGTGCTTGGTGTACTTCTGACTTCGGCTTCCATGAGTTATGTTAATACCAATATGGCTGTACAATTATCTGCTTAGGTTTCCTGCATACAATTCTCTGAGGTGTATAGACAGATGTATTTACTGATCATATGGTAATTATGTTCTTACATTTTAAAGAAGTCCACAGTTATTTTTGTAACCGCTGCCCCTTCTGTCAACAATGTTCCAAACACTCTACACCCTTCCCAGCACTTTTATTTCCTTAGTTTCTTCTTTCTTATCCTTATGTCTCCCATTGTCTCTTTCTTTCTTGTTCTTTCCTTAACATATCACATTCTGATTTTCTTCTCCCTGACAATTCTCTACACTGTTTTCTACATGCTTATTGGGCATTTTTAGATCTTCTTTATAGAAACACCCATTTTCAAGTCATTTAGCTTTCTAATAGTTATCTTGTTGTTGAATTTAGCAGCTCATTTATAATTTGGATATTATTACCTTATCAGATATATGATTTATAAATGTTTTCTCTCAGATCGTAGGTCACCCTTTCACTGCATTTAGAATTATCTGTGATGAACAAATATTTTAGATCTTGATAAGATTAATCTATTATGTTGTTTGATTTTTGGTACTGTATCTCATAAGAATTGCCAGTTCCTATGTCATGATGCAATCCGTCTAGATTTAAAATTGTATTTCCTATGTATAGATCTTTGATCCATTTTGAATTAACATTGTGTATGATGTAGCTTAAGAGAATATTTTGATAGTCCATCCTTTCGTCTTAGCTCCAAACTTTGTCTCTGTTACTCCTTTTATGGATATTTTGTTCCCTATTCTAAGGAGGAATGAAGTATCCACATGATGGCCTTCCTTCTTTTTGGTTTTATTGTGTTTTGCAAATTGTATCTTGGGTATTCTAACTTTCTGGGCTAATATCCGCTTATCAGTGAGTGCATATCTAGTGACTTCTTTTGTGATTGGGTCACCTCACTAAGGATGATATCCTCCAGATATATCCATTTGGCCAAGAATTTCATAAATTCATTGTTTTTAATAGCTGAGTAGTACTCCATTGTGTAAATGTATCACGTTTTCTGTATCCATTCCTCTGTTGAGGGACAACTGGGTTCTTTCCAGTTTCTGGCTGTTATAAATAAGGCTACTATGAACATAGTGGAACATGTGTCCTTATTATCAGTTGGAAGATCTTCTGGGTATATGCCCAGAAGAGGTATTGCTGGATCTTCCAGTAGCACTATGTCCAATGTTCTGAGGAACCGCCAGACTGATTTCCACAGTGGTTTTACAAGCTTACAGTCCCACCAACAATGGAGGAGTGTTCCTCTTTCTCCACATCCTCGCCAGCATCTGCTGTCACCTGAATTTTTAATCTTAGCCATTCTGACTGGTGTGAGATGGAATCTCAGGGTTGCTTTGATTTGCATTTTCCTGATGACTAAGGATGTTGAACATTTTTTTTAGGTGTTTCTCAGCCATTCGGTATTCCTCAGTTGAGAATTCTTTGTTTAGCTCTGTACCCCATTTTTTAATGGGGTTATTTGAATTTCTNAAGTACAGCTTCTTGAGCTCTTTGTATATATTGGATATTAGTCCTCTATCAGATTTAGGATTGGTAAAAATCCTTTCCCAGTCTGTTGGTGGCCTTATTGTGTATACAGAGACTACCCCACCCGGGGATCCATCCCATCATCAGCCACCAAACCCAGACACTATTGCACATGCCAGAAAGATTCTGCTGAAGGGACCCTGATATAGTGGCCTCTTGTGAGGCTATGCCAGTCCCTGACAAACACAGAGTGGATGCTCACAGTCAGCTATTGGATGGAACATAGGGCCCCCAATGGGGGAGCTAGAGAAAGTACCCAAGGAGCTGAAGGGGTCTGCAACCCTATAGTTGGAACAACAATATGAACTAACCAGTACCCCCAGAGCTCGTGTCTCTAGCTGCATATGTAGCAGAAGATGGTGTACTCAGCCATCACTGGGAAGAGAGGCCCCTTGGTTTTGCAAACTTTATATGCCCCATAGTGGGGAACACCAGGGCCAAGAAGTGTGAGTGAGTGGGCAGGGGAGCAGGGCGGGGGGGGGGATGTACAGGGGATATTCGGGATAGTGTTTGAAATGTAAATGAAGAAGATATCTAATAAAACGATTAAAAAAACAAACATGACAACTTATTTGTTGTCATGAATGACACCAGAGCTCTTCATGAAAGATGTACAGCGAGTAATAAAGAAATAAAGCATAAAAAAAGAGAAAATATTTGGTTGCTTTACATGTTGATATTTAGTTTTTCCAATGTTGTGGAGACACCTGTCCTTTTCTCTGACAAAAGAGATAATTTTTGAAGAATAGAATGTACACAGAACATGTTCATTTTGGTCATATGCTAAGCTGCATGCTGGGATGTGAGTTCAGCCTTAATTTAGCTAAAAAGGGGTATTATTAGCAGGAAGCACAAAGTGCAGCTGTGTTCTCTTCCTGCGTTAACAACTACCACATCTAGCCTAGGAACTCAGAGCGTTTTTGACTAATAGATACTTTTACATTTTATGATCAATAAAACACCAGCAATGAATTTTACACATTGAATTATTTTCTCATAAAAATGTGTTTGCTCATAATTTAGAACTTGAAAAATGCAGAGTGGCATAATAAAAAAGAAAAAGAAAATTACCATTTATCCCACCATCTAGATGTTCCTGCTACTATTATTGGCTGCTTCTAAGCCCAATTTTATAAGCACACATATTTTTCATAAGTAGGAATAATGTTGAATTGTGAGCCTTTCTGCTCTGGTGTTTCTTGTGTTTCATTTGGGATGATGATGTGAACCCTTCTTCTTGCCATTTTAATGAGGCTTAAAGGATGCTTAAGTGAGGGTGTGGCAAAGGCAGGCAAGGGGACTGTTTGTGTTCTTGGAATCAGTATAGACTTGTATGACTTTTATCAACAGGCAATCACAGGACAACTTTCACAGACCAAAAACTTGAATAATACTTGGTATCCAGGCAAAGTGTTCCTGATGAAGCACACTGAGGTGCCATGTGCACATCCCCTCCTCCCCCTTTAAAAAGGTCTGTCATGACTGGATTGTATGTTGTATTGGACACTTGTTAAGGAAACATAGAGTAAGGTTATAATTTACTTCCCCTTCATCCATCATCCGCCCCTACATCTTTTATCCCAGGACTTATTGGCTTGCTTTCCATACGAGGTCGTACCCACAAGCAGCATCATGCCTCCACAATTGCAGTTAATGAGATAGAAGGCAGTTGTTCTAGATGAGTTGTTTAGCAAGTTATGAACATACAAACAGCATAAAGACAGACAATAGCATCATCTCTACCACAGCATCTGTGTCTCCAGTTACTCTTATCGTTGTTCTGTAAGTCATGTGGCTGTTTCTGCCCTTGTACAGGGTTTCTCACATTCGAGTCCAGGTGGCTGTGTGACCTACTGTACTTCACACCCTGGCTAACTATGGTGTGTCACTCCTTTAGAGACTTGGCACCTGTTTGCCAATCTGCCTTTGGTCACATAGACCAATAGACAGGATGCTTGTTTCAGCCTTTTATTTTCTGATACAGAGTTGCAGGATTATCTACTCTAGTGGCCTAGCACACTATGTCTGTAGTGTATTATTGAGAGTATATTTATGGAGTAATTTCTTTGGGAGAAGTTGTTTATGTACATTACTGATTTAAGATGCTGCATTTCATTTTTTCTTTTCTTTTTTTCTTTTTTTCTCTTTTTTTTTTTTTTTTGTCTTCACTACTTATGTAGGTTGGAGATGAGGTATCTCCCCAAACACATGTTAAAGGCTTGGGCTCCAGGGGCTGGTACTATCGAGGGCTCTGCCTTCATATATGAATTAAATCCACTAGGACTCAGGTTATAAGATCATTGAAAAGGGATAGAAGGGAGGAACTTTGGGATATAGGTCTGGGGTCTTCCCTGTAGAGATGGAGTCTGCCCTGTAACCATGAGGTCTACCTTACAGTGATGAGGTCTGTCCTGTAGGGATGGGTCTGCCTTGTAGCAGCGATGTCTGTCCTGTAAGCATGAGGTCTGTGCTGTAGCAATGAGTCTGCCCTGTAACAATGGCATCTACCCTGTAGTGATGGGTCTGTCCTGAAATGGTGGTGCCTGACCTGTAGAGATGGGGTCTGCCCTGTAGTGAAGGGTGTCTGTCTTATAGTATCTTCCATGCTTCCTTCTTTTCCTTTGCTTCCCAGATGCTATGAGGTTGGCAGGTCTTCTGCACCTCCCATTTCATTGTTTTCCCTCATCATGGTCCAGAAACAATGGTACAGCTGGATGGGGGATGGAAACTTCCTCAACCAGAGAAAATTAAATTGTATGCTCATTAACTCATTCGTCCCAGGTGTTTGTTGCAGCAGCTCTAAACCCAAGACAACTGCAAACTTCCTGGATCCATGTATTGCTGTTTTCTCTGAGTAGTAGCAGAACAATTTCACTGCAAATATCCATATGACTTAGAAGGCACTAGACTCTCTTCCAGCAACCTCTACATCTGGTGAAGTTTGTGGTGTCTTTTTAAAAGTAAGAAATTGCTTTCATAGTGTCCATACACTGGATATTTTCATAGGAATATTTGGTATTCAAGCACATCCAATCATCTCATTATTTCTCCCCTTTCACTATCCTTGGTCCCCAAGACCCTTTGTTTCCTTGGACACTTTTACTTCCATTTTCATATCATATTCATCTGATATGATAATATGATGCATATGATTTTATGTGTTTATCAGATCTGAGACTTTCAGCGAGGTAAAATATATGACACATGTCTTTCTGAAACTGGCTTTATTTAATGTGAGTATTTCCATCTACTCCAGTTTACCCACAAATGTCATAGCTTCTTTTCCTTTATGGCTAAACCCTTGCATTCTCCATATACTTCATGTTTTCTTATCCATCCCTCTGTTGTTGAGTATCCAACTTGGCTTCACAGCTTCCCGTATATGAATGGGGTTGTAGTTTTCAGAGTTTTTAGTATTTTTTTTGTCATAGTTTAAACAGGCAGGGGTGTAGGGATTATATAAGTTTAGTTAAAATGTGAGAGCATACAGACTTTGAAGATCCTAAGCGGTGCCCCTTTAGGCCCAAATCTAGATATCGAAACAGACAGCTTATTCTGCCTGGTTTTCTATCTGCTGCAGAGGGAGAGGGTAGCAAATGACTCCACAGAGGCAAGGAGAAATCAGAGACCAGCAGACAACCAAGAAATGACATGTGTTAACCTCACACTTCATCTTCTCCGAGCTTCTACGATGCTGTCTCCAGATTCTTGCCTTTACAGCTTCTGTTTGTGCAGCATCTGAAACTGCACCCTGGACAGTCAGCAAGGGTTGGAGGTCCTACACTGTTCTCCAGATCAAACAGTGAATTGTTTGCTTCTGCCACAAAGGCCTGTAAAAGTCCCACTGCTGGGCCTGGGCCTTGAACATCTGCCCAAATATCAGGGATCCCTGCAAGTGAATTTCTGAATAGATGTCTTTGCCTCTTATTTTTACTGTATTTCAACTGTGCATTTTGAAAGTGCCTCCTCAGCCCGGTTTTATGAATCCCTCACCTCTCCTGTGAGGACAGGAGTGAGCTGTTTATCTCCATTTTACAGACATGCAGACTGAGTGACAGGTGGTGCCCAGGGCGGCTTTTAGGCGTCTGACTTGCAGCATCTAATCATGAGCACGGTGCCTCTCCTGCCCTTCTGCACGATGTTATTTTCAATTTGCTTTCTCATCTGGAGAGGGCATTTTCATCTTTTATGATAGTTTCGAGTTTCATTTACACCATCAGACCTCTAAATTCTTTTTGTTCTGTTGAAAGCCTGGTCAGGATGACATCTGTCTCCTTTTACGGGTGGGGGCGTAATTTAATAGATAGGAATTGCTCGGTTCAGAAGGAATGATTTTCTTTGCTTTTAACCCTCCTTAGTTCAGCCTAGACTTAGAATTAGATTAAAATGACTGATAATATCTTTGATAGCAGCATTTAAAATTATAATACCATACCCAACCCATTTTACATGCTAGTGCTGCTTTCCAACACAGAAGCATAGATTAACCCATGGTAGACTCTTGGTTGGAAATCAGGAGTTTGCCCACTGAACTTTCTATCCCTGCCGTTGACCTATGTTCAGAGAAACTAAAAATGAGTGTCTCTTCCCCATGTGCAAAATTACAGGCCCTTAGTTTTACTAACTGGTCCTTTTTACCCTTTGTGTTGCCCAATGCTTTTGTTTTTGTTAACACTAATATTTTTATAAAACAAATGAAGACAAATTGCAGCTTAGCACACACTATCCACTGTGTGTGACATGCTCAGCAGAGAGGACCTTGCAGTCACTTCTGTGCCTTGTTCACACGTGTGTATGGAACACATGAAGGAGAGAATGAGCACTTTGTCAGGTTTGGATTAAGCCAGTGGCAACAGACTGGGCACTAGAGAATAATTCTTGTGATATTGTTCGGAGATCAAAAGACAGGAACACTGTAACTTTGTTAATTGACCCAAGGGTAGTCATGGGGTGGGGGCATCTCTGAATGTTGTGTTTTAGAGAGTACCTTCCTACTGAGAAGAGATAATCACCTAAACAAATAAACAGGGGCATCAGGCTGACATGGACAAACACAACTTTCAATGATTCATTTCATTAATGAACAAATAGAGTCATATTTTGCCAGCACAGTACTAGGAGTTATGGCCCAGGCCAGCTCCATCTCAGTATAGATCCTTAAACTCATTCAAACAGGAATACAGATGTAAACTCCGATGGTACCAGGATGGACCAATAGCATCTATGCATTCAGGAGGTAACTGGTATTACTGCTTGTTATTGTTAAGTTATTGTTGCTTAAGTCCACAGAGGGTGGCTCTTGATGCTGCTACTCACTGTTTCAACTGTGCAGATAGGTGTGGCCAACTATCCTTCAGTTTAATATAAATATATGTAAGAATTTCCAAAATACACAGAAAAGATGGCCAGGGGAAGTGGTTCACACCTTTGATCCCAGCACATTGGAGGCAGAGACAGGCCTGGAACTCTATGAGGCCAGTCGGGTCTACATATTGAGTTCCAGGAAAGCCATAGCTACATAGTGAGACCTACCTAAAAGAACCCAAAATAACAGATAATAATAATAATAATAATAATAATAATAATAATAATAATAATTAATAATAACAACAATAATAATATCATTGTACATGAAAGAGGCAATCATTTTTGTAACTCAGAATTCAAGATGATTTTACAGAGAAAGCAAAGTGTTTTATATTTTAGTTGTTTTTAATTAGATAATTAATTAATCAATTAAAATTAAGACAATATTATATACTCCTGGCTGGCCTTAGACATCTGATCTTCCTGACTCTACTTCTGAAGAACTGAGACTGCGGACAGGTCTGTGTCATCATGCCAGACTGAGTTTTTACCCTCTATTTTCAATCACCAATCATAAAGAGCCCTGGTAGCTTCCCTGTGTATGTCTTGTTATCCCCATGTTACAATCCAGACAAATGAGGCACCAGAGACAAAATTACATGCCTGAGATTGAGCATTCAATGAATGTCTTTTCCTTTTTCCATGCATCTCTAATGGTTCTGCTTCTGACAGTATCACTTGGGAGTCTCCAGGTACCAGGAGTTGATCAGCTCATCAGAAGCATAAGGGGACCCCAGGTACTGAGAATTGCAACTGGCTATGAGAGAGGCATTCTAGATCATGGAATGTTGGGAAGACAGTGATAGACTTCCTCAGATGTTAAATCTGGCTTGGCCATGGTAGGGATGATATGACAGTGGAACAGAGCCAGCAGGGCATGGGTCTCCATGAGCATTGATGGGAGCTGTGGGCATAAGTTTTCTTTGTATAATAATGTACATATTTTCATGTTCCTCCTTTGGGGAATGGTCTCCCTGTTAACATTAATGACTCCATGAAAATTAGAAATTGTGAATTCAGGAGTCAAGGGGGTCTATGACTCAGCCAAATGGTAAATGCTAAGAGCTTCAGGACAGTGCTTAAGGCTGTAGGAAAGAACTCTGAGAACATGAGTTCAAAATATATAATTTCTCAACTATGTAAAATATAAGGATGCAATATGAATTCTATAAGGAGCTTCACAGATCCCAAAGAACAGAAGCAGCTGCACTATGAGTCAGCTCATCAGAAAGGTATAAGGAAGGAGATGAAGAGATTTAGGGAGTGGTGATTGCATGGTAAGATTCCATCCAGCTGTTTTTTTTGTTTGTGCTTACAAAGGTAGGTAGATTCCTGAGTTCAAGGCCAGCTGTGACTGAAGGAGTTTAAGTCCAGATCCAGGCATGGTAGAAATGGTAATTTCAGAGCAGGATCCCACTCAGATATCTTATTGTCTGTGCTTAGCAAAGGCAGGCAGATTTCTGTGAGCATGACTGTCTGGAAGAGTCTTTGTTATTAACAAAGGGGATTTAGTATCCCTTCTACCCTTGATGTTTTATTCTTTTCTTATTGGATATTTTATTTATTTACATTTCAAATGTTATCCCCTTTCCCAGTTTCTCCTCCAGAAACCCCTATCCCATTCCCCACTGCCTCTGCTTCAATGAGGGTGCTCCCCTACCCACCCTCCCACCCACCCACCCAACCACTCCTCTGATGTTTTATACTAGCTCAGAATTTATCACTGGCCACATGTTTTCATTTGCCACATGTTATCACAGCCCTGCTTTAAGCCAGGTGTGACAGGAGGTGTTGGGGATAAGGAAAGCAGCACAGCAGAAGCTTCTCACAGAGGAAAGTAAAAGCAACCATAGAAACAGTGCTGAGTAGTCGTGGTCCTGAGGACCACTAAGCAAAGTCAGACTTAGAAAAGGAGGATGTGGCTTACATGGGAGGGCCAGGGAGGATCGTGGTGAGAAGTTGATATCTAAGCAATAGTGCATGGTACAAGGGCTCAGATCTGGGTGGGTTCGAGAGTAGGGGGAGGGGAGAAGAGGATGGGGGATTCGGAGGGGAAACCAAGAAAGGGATAACATTTGAAATGTAAATAAAGAAAATATCTAATTAAAAAAAAGTCACAGTGAAAAAAAGAAAGCCACAATGGGACAGTATGTGGCAGATACTCTGAGAGGTAGATATACAGAACTGCTCAAATGCTGGACAGCACTAACAATATTGCCCAATTTTTACAGATGAGGAAAGACTGAGAAAGAGCTTGGCTTTTCCAATGGTTCAAATTTATCTTTACCTGAATCCATACAATTTCTTTGCTTGTCCTAAATGTGTAAACCACATTCTTCCAAAATGAAGACAGAAGAAGCTTGGGTTAGATTTTTGAAATGGGGGAAATAGAAAATGAAGTGGGAATCAAAGCTGGAATAAAAGAAAGAAGATGAGATTATGCCAAGTTTGCCTGAGAGCAGAGGCTGAAGTCGGAGCTGAGGGTCCACTTGTAACTATTCAGAAAGGAGTGGAGAGAGACATCTTGCTCTTCCTTTTGGGTATCAGACTATTGAAGCAATGATCTCCAGGGCACTGGAATTTTCCCAGGACTCTCTTGCAGGGAGAGAGCTGAAGTCTGGTGCCAGCCAGAGGAGGAAGTTATTTCACACAGTAGTAATAACACATCAGGACCACCTTTCAGGAAAGAGTGGACTTGACAACACTGGGTTATTTACACACAGGAACTCTTTCACCAGAACAGTACAGACAAGTACCCTCACCTTCTGCTTAACCCTAAACCTCATGTTGGGAGCGCCAAGGTGGACTGGTTATTGATTCTTCCCAATGTAGCCAATTGAATAAATATCACTTCTTTACCTTTCACTATTACTTGTCTCTGTAATTGAACTGTTGAGGACAGATGGGAGTAGGGACCTAAAATATTAAGGCTTCCAGGGCCCAGGATCCAACCATAATTACAGTTCTCTCTCTCTTTCTCTCTCTCTCTCTCTCTCTCTCTCTCTCTCT
>NC_034593.1:36122467-36150594 GCF_900095145.1 Mus pahari
CGCACACACACACACACACACACACACACACACACACACACACACACACAAGGCATACAACCAGAAATGAGAACATTCTGTCCAAGAACTGAAGAATTCTGCAGAGGAGGTTTTTGGCAATGAGTAGGGGAACCTTTGAAAGTATTCTGCAAGAGGAAGTAGCTTATCCAAAGGCTAGAAAACTTGTAGGGCTTTCATAGTTTATAGTCTCTCTTGGCTTTGTTAGACTCAGCAGACTCTGTGGTATTTTGAACCAGCATTACCCGCACTCATTCACTTTGAGTGGGTCTAGCTTTGACCCGATCCACAGCCATGCCAGAGCAAAGGACTTGGCTACTGCTTTTCATGGAAGTATGACTGTGTCAAGTCTCAACTGATTCCTTGAGGAATGGTCTTGTCCCAGATGTCACAGTTCAGGATGGATATAGTGTTTTGGATGAATTCCATCTGGTGGAATCAACCCCCAACAAATTGACAAGATGCTGACCAGATGAGGGGGGTGGAGGCTAGAAAGGTTGGCATTACAGCAAGCAGCCAGAGGGATGCTATTCACAAGAGAAGAAAGAGCACAACTAAATTCACCTTTGCTCTCAGTTGGAGAGCAGATTACATTCTTCACAGTAAAGTGATGACTGCAGCCACCCGCAGCGGAGGGAAAATAGTCCAGAAAGGCTCTTTAAGAAGAACTCAATGGTGTCATGAGAAACCTATACATTCCACCATGAAGCCACCGAGGGTCAGACTCCTAGGGTGCCTTCAGGCATTCTTCCTGTGGCCTTTTGTGTAATCTGCCCTTTTCTGTGCTTTCTATCTGTATTCCCCCTCCTGTGCATTATAGATCCTAGTCCCTATGTATCAAGTTGCTATATGCCAAAGGCTACTGTCAAAATACGTTTGAAACTCATCTTTCAGTTCTGCTTTTTCCCATTCAGCAACATTGTTTTACAATAAATTCCAGTGTAGGAGTTCAATCTATGAATGGGCATTGGAGAGAAATCTACCAGCTTTGGAAATTGAAAAGTTTTGTGTTTATGTGCATTTTCAGGGACACAGTCAAGACATTCTAAATGTGTTTTGTACCCAGGGAAGATTAAATATCCCTTACTTCTCTTGGAATCCATCTTCCCTCCCTGTTTTCTCCTTCCTTTCTCTCCCCTCTCCTCCCTTCCCTTCTTTTCTTTTCCCTTCCATTCCCTTCCTGTCTCTCCTCTACATTCTCCCCTCCCCTCCTTCTCCATTTCTTTCTCATTCTTTATTTTTTTAACCATTCCAGTAGAAAGATGAAGATGAAGATGTCTAAGTGCTGGTTTAGGTCTCTTGAAAGGGTAAATGAAGGGCCTGTGTCTACCCAGACTAGCAAGGGGAGTGAACTTGTCTTCCATTTTTCTTCCTCTGATGTTAGCTGCTGTTTATCATGTAAATGCTTTTAATCTATTCACACTTGGTTGTCCTTAGCTGGACCCCCAAACACACTTTCAAGCAAGTGTTGGATAATGAAATTGCTGTGATTAGACTTAAAGGACCATCATCTATTAAAAAGAACAAAATGTTTTGAACAACAATGTATTTTTAAAAAGACTTTATAGTTTATTAGGAGCTAGAAGCATATGTAGGCACAGAGGTAGGTCTACCACAGGAACAATGATCCTGATCTGAAGAGATAGCTTCAAACGAGAGGGACTTTTAAGCATACTTAGCTCTCCAGATAATTTGTGTACGATTTAGCCTTTGCCCACAAATATAAATGTGGTAAAGTCTGTGCTCATCTTCCTCTTATTCCTTCTTTGCCGGGTAAAACATGCCATTTGGATCCGTGCAAGCGGTGGTGTTCTCAGGGAAGAGTCACTCTTCCAGCTCACCTAGTTCATGATACATACTCCTTTAGAGAGTCTTTAGTTCCCCTATGATTAGATGGAACTGGAAAAGTGTGACAATCAGTGAAGTAATCCAGGCTCAGAAAGCTAATTACCATATGCTCTCTCTCACAGGTGAACCCTGGCTTCTTATGTTTGTGTATGTGTGTGCTTGTGGGGAAGAGGTTGTGGGTATAGACCATGGAATCAGAAGAAGCTACCAAGGGAGGACAAGTAGATCTTAAGGAAGGGGGTAGAGAAGGCAGGAGAACATGTGACCTGAGAACAGAGGGGACATATGGTGGCTGAGAAGGGTACAAACAGAGAGGGGGGGTCAAGGAGCTGGGGAGAAGGAGATACTTACCATAACTGTGTATAAAAATACTACTGGGAAACCTCTTCTGCCATGTGCCATTTTTAAAACAAATACACTGCACCCCTCAGCTCCTTACCTCAGTTGTTCCTTTCTGTAAAATTACACCGACTGTTGCGGATATTCTGTGTCTAAGTATTTGGAAAAAAAATAACTTTCACGTGGAACTTTCAGGGAAATCGCTTGGGATAAGTAGCCTTTCAAAGACTTGATTTTGTGATTTTCATACTAATTTATTGAGGGTCTTCCAGAACTGAAAGTTGACAGTTCCCATCAGTGCATAATTCTAATTCACCTAATTCATTATTAGCATCAAAGTTATTTTCTTGCCTTGTGTTAACCAGATTTCTTTTTTTTAATAGTGTAAACACATTTTGTATATATATATATATTTATTATTATTTTCCTCGGAGGTCAGCAAGGCAGCCAAAATCAATACTAATGTCGAGCCATCGACATGCTACAAGTGACTTCCTTCCACGACCTGCAGCGGTCACTCAGGAGTTGCCTTTGGCGTCCACTGCCTGTCCAGGTCATTATCCACTTCAACAGTCCACTTCTTGTGGTTCAGAGTGTGCCTTCTCACAGTGTGTTTCTCTCACTGGAGAATACATTCCTATTAAAGAAACCTGTGTCTAGAACCAGAGATCTTTATAAAACTACATGTCAGTGCCTTTGAAAAAGCAGTGGTCACAGAACAGAGCTTTACCTCTCAAGAGGAAAATGAAATAAAATATAACAAAACACACACAAACCCCAAATTAATTAAAAAAAACACCTCAAAATTCACAACACCTTTAGTTGTACTTTCACAGGAGATGGACACTAGACAGAGTTAAATCTAGTCTAGCCTCTGATGTGCCTTTGTCACTGGGGACCACAGGAAAGCTAGATAAATGCTCACTTTCCTTTATCCAGAAATCCCCATGGGTACAGTGAATTTCCTAGATGACTGCAATGTGTCATGTAGAAACAATGAATTTGAGACCTTGTGAAGAGGAGTTTAATGCTTACAGCCAGAGAATACGAAAGAAGAGCCCCTTGCCCCACTTACAAAAGAGATTTCAAGACATTTATCATAAACTATTATCCAATGGAAGATCCTAGGAAAGCTTGAATATCTAATTTAGGACAGACAATCTTAAAACAGCTGTTCTGAAGCCGAGTCAAGAGGTCAGTCATCTCTTGTAGGGCATAATTAATGAGGAGATTTTAAAGTTACTTATGTTACTTCTTCTCGCTTCCTTAAATGTTTCTAGAGAGTTAAGAGTTTCCATGGGTCTGGCGTCGTCACTGACACTATTATGGATTCTCACCGTCAGATATTGCATTTGTTAGTGTCCCGTCACTGTGACAAAATACCCAAGACCTTTTAAGACCTTATAAGGCATGGTGTGAAGGTTCAGTGTTATTCACAGGTTCAGAGGTCACACTTTCTGATTAGTTGGTCTTGGAGCTTTAGGTAGGATGTCACAGTGGGGAGTGTGGAGAGAAAGCTATTCACTTAATGGTAAGTCTTGCCCTTTTTGTGACTGCCATGAAGAAAGGGCCAGAATCTCCATGGCCCTTTCAAAAGCACACCCCCTTGTGACTTTTAAGGGTTCTATTACATTCCAATGGAGTCAAAATCTTGGGAGTGTTGAACATCCAGGTCATGACAGGACTACACCCTATGCATTGGATTTCACAATTTTAAAATCCAGTTCATTGCTTGTAGTTTTCTTTTCTGAGTATGGCTTAGAATGTATGCAATCTGGCACACTCAATTTCCCGGAAAGATTAGTGCCCACTGTGCAGAATTATATCACATCTCTCATCAGTCTCTTTACTCTGACTTCATCAAAATCAAATGGCTGAATGACTAACTACCTCTGTATTTAGAGAAATCACAATGAATGATAAAAGATGGCTTAAATAATTTAGCTGTAGATAATTTTGGATGATGTCTATGCTATCTGCAAAGTCAAATTCTTAAGTTAATTCTGATGGCAAAGGGGATGTCACATGGGTCCCAGAGTTGGGGAATTGGAAGTCAAAAGGAAAACAGATGGCCTGGGACCAAAGGTGACTGAGACCAGTGGAGAACCAGGAGGAAGACAGACAGTATTCCCTTGGGTATTGGCCAAGTTAAGGTCTGCCTGTGGTTTTAATGAAAACCAAATTACCATACTCTCTGGAGATGTCAGATGGCTTCCTGTGCTTCTAAAAACTCTTCTGCTTTCTTTCCTTTCAATGTGGCAAGAATTTTACGGAAAACATTAAAGCATTCTTCATAGACAGTTGGGAGAGAGTCATGGAAGTTTCTATGACAGGATATGTTCCTGGCAGCAGATCAGTCTGAGCATCACGTTGGTGCTGCTTTAGGATGAAAGAAGGTTCTGAGAGAATGATGTTCTTAAGTGAGTGCAAGTTTCTTGTCCTTCTATTGGTCAACAAATTAGGTCAAACCCATACAAGAATACTCTGCTGCAATGATGGTTTCCTCCTTCCTGTAATCAAGGAAAAGCTGAAGGTAAATTTATTGTTATATAAAATATTGCCTAGATACTCTTTATGTGTAAGTGATAAATTCTGCATATGCAACCAGCCAGGACAGATACAGCTGCTTATATAAATCCTATAATATAGACAGGGGGTGGGGAAGATATGATCAAAGACTTATAGAACAGAACAACGAAAGCTGTGACAAGGGAATTAACTGTATGCAACCATGGGAGTAAGGCAGGAAGGCCCATTCTATTAGACTTTGGGGTTGTAGAGGGCTTCTTGCAGGAAGTGACATAGATACTCAACATAGGAAATTAGCTTGGAGAGTGCTCTAGCAAGAACATATTCACAGCTTGAAAATCTGAGGAAGAGGAATACTGCACAGCTCAATAGGACTGAGTGACGGTGGATGTTGGCGGTGAGCGAAGGGCAGCTGCAGCAGTGGGCAGCACCCAGCATCTAAGTCTGGTTATCGTTAGAGGAGGCTGGAGGCTGGAGGCTGGATTTTTATCCCCATGCAACAGGCTGACATCCAAGGGGTTAACATCACTAGACTTATCTTAGAAAGATCAGCTAACTCATTAAGAAACATGCAATAGGGACCCACGTTCTCAGCATCTCAACGGACAGGGAATGTTTTACATGCCTAGGTTTATAGAAAGAACATATACAAATGCATTTGTACTTTCAGTGTACTATTTTATATGACAGACCTTCTGGTTAAAAACAGTAGAATATATTCCATTGACTATCAGTAGAAAAATGATACCAAGAGAGTAAGAAATTCCTAGAAGCCAAAAGCCATGTGAAAGTTGGGACACTGGTTGATGATGGATCCACAATGCCAACTGTCAAGCTGAAGGCATTTCCCTGATCCACTTGCCCCGACCCTTTGGTGCCATTTCTTTGTGAGGCCTGGAAAATGTGAGTAAGATCCAAGGGATCGTCAAATGTGGGGTCCTAAAAGAGACTCTCCATAAAATGGGACTCCAAGATCCCTGTGCCCTTAGAACGGACATAACAAAAACTAAAAACAATATTTGCTGCCTTGTGATTGCCAAGCGAGTTGCTGACTTCATGTCCCCATCAGGTTGAAAGAGAACTAGCTCTTTCATAAGTTTTAGATACAAGGTAGGTTAAAAAAGTGTAAGTTTGATGTGTTTTAGGGAAGAGAAATGAGCTGATATAAACTCCTTTCTGGAGGAATCTTTCCTGAACAATATTCTCAAATAACAAACATGTGGATATTCTTAGGAATGAGAGAGAGAGCTCATAGCTCAAACATCCAAGCACAGAAGGAAAGAAACCAGAGAGAAAGAGCCATTAAGGAGTAAGGAATGGCAGGGTGAAGTTCAAAAACCTTCAGCTGGGGGAGTGCACAGAGAGAACATGTATTTATCGTGTGGATGGGAAATAAAATACTAGGCGCTGGCGAGGTGCCTCTGAGACTCAGAGTTTGTGTTGTTCATATAAACGATCTGAGTTCGGTTCCCAGCTTTCTCATCTGGTGGCAGCTGACAAGTGCATATAACTCCTGGTCCTAGGGATCTGATATGATACCCTCTTCTGGCCTCTGTGAGTACCTGCACTCATGCAGTGATCACTGTCCCCCCATAATACACATAGTTAAAATAGTGAAAATATCATAAAATAGAATATTTAAAAACGAACCTCGGGAAGGGCAGGGCAATAAGCATGACCGAGCAGGTAGAAAGATGGTAGAATTTCTAAAACACAAAATTTTAAATTTTAAATTAAAAAAAAAAAAAGGTGTAACAGAATGTTGGAAACAGCTGATGAAGACATTAGAGAACTGGAAGCTATAACTTAATAAATTACCCAGAATTCAAGAGATAGAGACAGAAGACTTGAAAGGGAATAGGGTGGGGGCGTGCAGCACACACCTGCTCAGAATTCTGAACGTCAAGACATTGTTTCAAGAAGCAAGCACCAAGAGGAAAACCACAGAAACCTGAAGGCACTTGATAACTCGCCATCCTAAAACCTCAGAGTAGAAGAGCAAGCGAATCTTTTATACCCGGCACAGCAGAGTTGCTTTGGTAAAATTTGTCCACCTAACATCGTCGACTTTTATTTACAGATATCATCAACATTACTATAGTAACTAGTTGTGAGTAACTTAATGAAGTCAAATCAGGTGCAATTGCGGGTCTACTTTATTCTTTTATAAGAAAGTATTTAACTCCTCCTGGTGTTTCATTTTCAGCTGCGTGGCTTTGCAGAGACAGTTATAATCTTGGACTTAGAGGGAATGGGGCCCCTAAAGAAGGAGGTAGAGAAAGTAGCCAAGGAGCTAAAGGGGTTGGCAACCCTATAGGAGGATCAACAGTATGAACTAACCAGTACCGCCCTCCCCCCCCCCCCGGACTAAACCACCAATCAAAGAAAACACATGGAGGCAGCTGTGTTTCTAGTTGCATATGTAACAGAGGATGGCCTAGGTGGCCATCAATAGGAGGTGAGGCCCTTGGTCTTGCGAAGATCATATGCCCAGTACAGGGGAATGCCAGGGACAGGAATTGGGAGCGGGTGGGTTGGGGAGCAGGGCACGGGGGAGGGTATCGGGGGCTTTGGGGATAGCATTTGAAATGTAAATGAAGAAAATATCTAATAATAAGAAAAGAAGGGATGCTCCCACGAGGTCATTCATCCCCATTCTCACTTTCTTAGCTGTTGGGGCGTGGAGATGGAGACACTGAGAGTCACTTGGTGGCTAAAGACTTTAGTCTCCTCATCCTACAGGAGTGAAGATGACCCACTGGTGCTTAAATTGGAAGACAGATGGAACTCACAGCGGGTGATATGTTCTCCGATGAACCAGTGAACTTAAAATTGAGGTGGTTTTTTTTTTTTTTTTTCTACCTATGGATGAGGCACAGAAGGGCAAGCTTTGCCCTTGCTGTTGAAAGTCACATAGTGGGTTTTGGTTAGTCACGAAATGCTAATATCGAATCTAAAGGCTACTGCTACAGGGCGGGAGAGATGGCTCAGTGGTTCAGAGGACTTGCAGCTTTTTCAGAGGACTTGGGTTCAATTCCCAGCACCAGAGATTGTAGTTTCAGTTCCAGCGAATACATTGTCCTCTTCTGACCTCTGTAGGCATCAAAACACACACAAACAGTGTACATACATACATTCAGACAAAACACTCACATATAAAAAAAAAGAATAAATCTAATAAATAAAAATGCTATTACAATTCCAAACCTCAATCTCTGAGACAAAAAACAAAACAACAACAACAACAACAACAAAATATGGTGTCCCTTCCCCCTTACATCTCTTCCAAAGGAACAGGTGTTTTGAGCAGACAGAGAGACAGAGTTATGGACAGTAGTCCTCACACTCTGGAAGCTGAGGTGGGAGAGTCAAGGCCAGTCTGGTCTATTTAATGTTCTATTTCTAGACCCTCCAGTGCTACTAAATGAAATCATGTCCCCCATCAAACAAAGAGATGAACAAAAGAACACATTCAACACCTTATCTCTATTCAGAATTAAGTGGTTGTGTGCCCAGTCCAGCTGGTCACGTTGTGCCACGGTAAATTCTTCTTCTGGAACTGGCTTCACTATTAGTGAAAATATTAATATTTTCACTTTCTCAGCCGATCTTGTATTTGTCCATTAGCCTAAAACTGCTCATATTTACACTGCACATATATTCAGTATACACTGTACATAAAAGAATAAAAATAATAGCTGTACTTATTCTCAGAAACATCCGGAGTGTTTTAATTGAATATTTTAAGTATCTTCATGGTTTCACTTAAGAAAGGAAGTGCTTCTGTGCTGTGTGGCAAGACATACCACATGGGCAAGACTTCATTCATAAAGACCACTGCGGCTCTGGTCCAGGTATCTAAGGACAACTCTGGAGGAACTCAAATCAAAGAAAAGCCACTTTACACAGTTAGCCTTGTGGTCCCGGCACTCCCCGGCCGGTCAGTCAGTGGCTGGGGAAGCAGGGGATAGCTTTTCTTGAACTTCCATACTCAAGTCTCCATCACACCAGTCCTGCTAAATAGAATGAAGAGCAGTCGAGAGCGGCTTCTGCACCAAGTGGGTGAGAATCTCGGCAAGGCTGGGTCAGGATGAAAGCGCTGCTTGAATGCCGTCAGGGTGGAGCCTGGCTGTTACCACAGTGGCCTCTGGATGGCAATGCTGCTCTTCCAGAGGACGTCTCTCTGCCGCTTTCCTTTTTCTTTTAAATCTCTCACTCTCCCAGATAGTTGTTCTCAGCTAGGCTGTGTGAGGATTTAAACAACGCTTTGATGCTGGTAGGATGTTGGTGTTCACAAGTCAGGTCTATCCTTTTCTTTTTTTTCTAAAAAGATAATATAGTGCTTTTTCAAAGTCAATTAACACTCAGGGCAAATGAAATGGGGAGAGCAAAGGTCACTGTCTAAAGGGTCTCCTTGAACTCCGTCGGTATTATTCAGGTGTCATCCAGGAATTGCAAATCACTAGGCAAAGAAAGGAAATAATAATTAGTTCATTTTGTTTCCTGATAACTCCCAGTAAGATGGCTTAATATGGCTTTTCTGTTGTATTTCCCAGTGACGGCTGTGGCGTGCTGTGCTCCGAGCTGCTGGCTGGCTTTCTTGCAGTCTTATAGGCACCTGGGATGCTTCGGTCACAAATTATGCACCAGGAAAAGACTGATGTAAAGAATCAGTAAAATGTCTGGATTTCAAAGTTTCTGGATATGTTTTGTAGAAGAGAATCTTTGAGACTTCCAGCTTAAGAGAAGGATCTCAGATGGTCAGGATGATAAAAACTATGAGTCTCTTTTATGAAACAGTCAGCGTTGATCCCAACCACCAAATAAGGCTAAGTGAGCCAAGTTGGGGCTAAGGATTCGCAAGTTGGACCTCCTCCTCAGCCTGGCCTCCAGAGCTCTTGGAAACCACTCCTTGAGAGCTAAGATAACAAATGAAAGCCTCAGAATGTGGCAGCGCAAGATTTTAATAACTTCCTTGAATTCCATTTAGAAAACAAACCTGGACATCAGAAAAAAAAAACCCAAAACAATAAGCAGATATTAAAAAAAAAAAAAAAAAAAAAGCAAACGCGTTGCAAATGAGATTATTTGCAAGTTGTCTTTCTGCTTTACCCCTGGCAACGTGCTGGACTGGACAGGCCAAGCTGACGCTGCAGAGGGCTCACACCCATGTGTAGCTCCTGCCTTGCAGTTCAGGCTGCAGTTATGGCTCTATCTTTCTTATTTTAATGCAGAAAGACCTTCACTTGGTTTAACAACCTTTTCCTTCTTGAATAAAGAGTTTCTGTTTGCAATCACACGAGTAGAAAAAAAGATTTGCTCCAGAAACTCTGGGAGATTATTGCATGCCTTAGCTACAGAAGCAAGGTTTCGAAAGAGCGAAAGGAATGGAGTAGAGACACAATGAGAGAGAACATTTCTTGTGAGGTAAATTAGTATTTGGGATTTTTGAACTGCTCTTTATGAAAGCAAATAATAATAATAATAATTATGATTCTGCAAAGACTCTTTGCCTGATGGGATACAACAGCAGCTTGGCTAGAAATATGCTTGGGGTGCTTTCAATTTGCTCAGCTCCCACACACTGTAAAGCAGAAGCACTGTAAACCCAGGAAACTGCCATAGGTAATCCAATGGGCAAATGCCTTCTCGTTCAGGTGCCGGGTATATTTCTAAGCATGAGTGATGGATGTGGTCACGCATCCCTTTCCACCTTCGTGGGTCAGAGTGAGGTGTGAGGCTGCAGGTAGATTAGGGCTGACAGAAGGGTTGATTTAAGCTCTGATGCCTCATGATTAGAGGTGTTTCTGTGGAGTGTGGGTGTCATCCAAACCTCCGCAGGTCACAGCTGGCAATGGAATCATTGAAATTAATGAAGAAGGCAAGAAGAGGTGAGTTCAAGCCAGCATTTACAGGTCGGTGTCTGGCTCTCAGTTCAACCATTCCCATCCGGATCTTTGACTTCATAAAGCCTTGGCCTTTAGCCTTCTCTGCCACTTCTCTTGCTATCTAATGGGACCAGCTTTAGTCCTGCCTCTAAACCACTAATAACAACAAATGTCTCTGTGTGTATTTAGTCGAGGAATTCAGCTGCATTTTGAGAGATGGATTTAAGGATCAGAGCTGGTAAGGACCCTGAGGAAGTTATAGCAGAAGGGGAGCCAGGAGCACAGGTATACTTCTGCCATCACCAGAGGCTCTGGGCCAGGAAGAGGTGGTTACTTGACACCAGAGGCTGTCTGCGCTCATAACCTCTTCGTGCCCTGTCCCTGTCTCTGCTGTCATGAAGAACGACTGTATCTGTCTTCTTTTCTGTGCCCACAGCATCGAGTAGGCTCCATGTGACACAAGATTGTCACCAAAATAAGCCTGGGCCTCCTCTTGTCAGAAGGACCATCAGCATCTGATTCTTTCTTTCCAGTGGCTCAGTCTCTGGCAGGTGTTACAAGCTGAATGTGACTATTGTGGCAGAAGCTCCTGGAGCCTTGGAGACAGTACTACTGCCCACCAGGATGGTGGGAGGTAATGAGGAGTCCGTGTGTGTGTAGGTCCTGCCAGTCTGGCTAATACAGAGTCATCCGGAGAAAAGTTGTTTTACCATCCATTAAAAAGGTCTTGTTATTCTTCCTGGCTTGTTACTTAGTGTTTACCATTTAAAATAATGCATCATCTTCATTAAGGAGTCAACTTAGAAAGCTTCACTTGTGCCTGCATTTTCCTGAAGGAGCCAACACCCCTCCACAAGCTTTCAGACAACAGTCACCTAGCAACTGTTTTCTCGTACATTAAATGACTCCAAACTCATGTATTTCTCTCCACGAGAGCTGTGTATTTTACCATTTCTCTACCCCATACAGTGTTAAAAAAAAGAGCAATCAAGAAAGACAGTGCATTCTGTTTAATCCTAAGATATCAATTCTAAGCTCTGCCTTTTAGCATCCAAACATTTTCTGGAATAGTTTTCTAGTCGGTTTATGTCTCTCTTGAGTGTCTTGATATTATTTAAGCTTAGATTCCATCGAAAGCGATACAAGCAACCAGGTCTAGTGCACTAAAACAGGAATCAAGGGTCCTGGTTGGGGTGGTGGGGCTGGGATCAGGGGAGGTCCAGGGTCATTGGCCAACCTCAGCCTGCAGCATCTATCTCCTTGTAGCTGTCAGATGTCCAGATTCTGTTCTTCTCAGTCATCAGAAAAAAGAAAAGAGATGTAAAAAGGTGTGTGGTACTCCCTTTAGCAGGCCTTCCAGGAGTCTCACTAGTCATGTCCATCTATTTTCCACTAGCCAGAGTCACAGAACTGCTCTTAGTTTTAGTTCAGGCATTGTTTTGTGTTCTTATGTGATAGATTCATCTTCAGGTTTCCATCCCTGGGTAAGGAGAGGTGTACGGATGTTTGAGAGGATCCAACAGAGTCTATTGATAGCCGTACATTGAAATTTATGTAAGCTACAGAATTTATATCTCATCTTTTTTTCTTCCCAGGAGAAGAACTCTTTTCTTTTAAAACAGCTGACTTCACAGAGATGAAAATGCAAATGTGATTCACATTGTAGTTGTCAGGAGGTCTTAAGATTACACAGTCTCAAGGCACATTAGCAACATTTGGATGCGACTGTGCTATTTGTCGCCCTTAGGAAATTGGAGTAAGGCCCATCTTGGTGCCAATCCAAGAGCATTTTCATTAGATGTTGTATTAAAAGAATAACTGAAAAGGTTCATATAAGAGATGGTGCAAGGCTGTAGAGTACTAACCACTGAAATAAGGATTATAGAAATTGAAGAATATGTTTTGGAAACAGTCTAGGGTTTATGCAAAGGTAGGTGACTTTAATAGCCACATATGTTTAAGATAAAGTCAATGGAAATCTTGCCTGGAGGATGTGACTTCTGAGGTCTTTCTCCTCTGCCTGTTTCCTTGATCTATGGAAGACTCAAATGTATGTAATAAATGAGTCTATTCCTCATCCATAGATGATACATTGTCTAGGGTGTGTGAACTTAGCTAGAAGTTTTCTCCAGAGGATTTCAGCTACCTGTTAAGCTAGCATCCCACTCAGAGTCATGTAGGAACCATCTCTGGGGGAGCACTGTGAAATGGTATTAGTATGTGGATGGCTTCTGGTCATTTGAAGGTGACTCACTTTTCACACTCATTATAATTTTGTATTTATGTCTTTGGAGACCAAAATATAAACAATAACATGGAATCATATCATATATATATATATATATATATATATATATATATATATATAGCCTTATCATATGTATATGATAAGGCTGCTATGAGCATAGTGGAGCATGTGTCCTTATTAAAAGTTGGAACATCTTCTGAGTATAGTCAGCCATCAATGGGAGGAGATGCCCTTGGTCTTTTGAAGATCATATGCCTCAGTACAGGGGAATGCCAGGGCCAGGAAGCAGGAGTGGGTGGGTTGTGGAGCAGGGTGGGGTGAGGGTATTGGGGACTTTGGGGATAGCATTTGAAATGTAAATGAAGAAAATATCGAATAAAAAAGAAAGAAAGAAAAAAAAGAAAAGGATTATTCTAAACTTTTCTTGCAGTTGCTCTGGTCAGATCTTGGCTACTAGAAGGCCAGTTGAATGCCAACGTTTACTTCTGGTTTTGGACTCAAGTTATAGCATAAATGTCTCCATTCTAACTGTATGGATGTTGTGAGTGTCAAAATTCCAGCTCTGGCTTTTTGAAAATCAAGCTGTAAGAAACAGAGGAGCCACAAAATGGCAGATTCTGTTCTTGAATGAGGATTCTGAGCTGCCTGGGGGACATACAAGAGATTCATGAACCCTGTCTTCTAAGTTGCCAGATGCTCTGATAGCAAAACACTTGGGTTCCATCCTAATGGGTATTACTAAGTCCCAGATCAACAGAGGGACTACAGGTCAGGGCCATCAAAGCATGTAAAGGAGCTCTACATGAATTTCTCTTGTGAATTTCTTGGAAGTTCAATATTTCAGACCCCAACCATGATTTTGTAGTTTAGAACTTGAGGTATGGTTCAAAGGTCGTGTTTGAAGATGCTTGCCAGGTTATTCTGAAATAGATGCAGGTTTGAGAATCATATCTACATGAGGTGGAATGGCTAGCCAGGGTGACAAAGTGACTGAAGAGGGTAGGGGTAGTTTAAGAGAATGAGCGTTGAAAAACAGCTAGGTTGTTTTACTTATACTATGAGTAAAACTGAGCAAACTTGCTTCTTGATTTTTCATTTTATCTGTATAGTAGAAACAATAATTATAAAATATAACACAGGGTTGAATGAGCTAATTTTTTTTTTAAGAGTGGCTGGTATTGTGTTATGTCTAAACGATATTTAAATAACGAAATTACATTAACTGCCAGGTATACAAGTAGGGCTTTCAACTTGTTTATTGTGACAGTGTTTGTAATGTTTATTAAGGAGTTTATTCCTGTGTACTGAGCACTAACTCCATGCAAGACACAGTAAACTTCTGGGATAAAGAGAAGAAGACAATGCACATTAACTTCAAAGGGTTCTAAACATGGGATATTGACTGCTAACTTCACCTAGACACCGATGTCTTGAACTGATCTAATATCCATAATTCTAGGCAATTTTCAGTCAATTTCAAAATGTGGTTCTCAATTATTCCCGTATACATCAGAAGACACGCCAGGGGACCGGAGTTATAAAGCACAAAGGCATTTAACTGCATGACTATCTGATTTTAATGTTCTTTAAAAGCTATTTTTTTTTTATCAAAAAAAAAAAAAACAAAAACCTGGGCTTTCACATCAAGTGATGATTTGACATTAATGCATATTCCTCTCCAGAAGTAATCAAAGAACTGAGGTTTTCTATCAAAACACCTGATTGCACTTTAAGCTTTATTTTCCTATGGCATCGCATGAGTTGAGAATTCATCTTATGATTTAGGAGCAGTTATGTGCTTTTCTGTGCCTCCCTGCTCTATGTATCCCTGGTAGTAAGCTTGGGCTTAAAGCACAGCAAAGTAATCGGAGGAGAGCTCTGCAGGCTGGAAGGAACAAGGTTCATCATTGCAGTGGGAAGTATTGATACTGCAAGGGGCTGTGCTACTTTATTTTAGACTAAAATACTGGCATGTACAGAAAAGACCATAAGGTTTCATTTCTTCAACAAAATTTAGTCAAATATTAGGAACTTTGTTCTCATATGCTTTTAGATGCAGGAGATACCATATTCCTGTGAGATTCATGCTTTTTTTTTTTTTTTTTCTTATTAGGAGCTCAACATCTGTTCCTTGGTGGTGGAAAGAAAATGTGGCTTACAGATTAAAAAGAGAAGAAAGGACACAGAGATCAACCACAGCTTATATCTCAGCAATTAGAAAGTGGACCTTGGTGACTTGGCATTCATAAGATACATAGTGTGATAGAATGTGGGCCTCGGTGACTTGGCATTACCAAGGACATATACTCTGAAAGCAGTAAGAATAACAGAGGGTTTAGGATGCATACAGAGACACTCAGAATTGCAAACAATGGCAGGAACTCAAGTGTCCTGGACATCTGAATACACATGTGGAACTAGACTAAATCAGGTAGAGAGCAACACCCAAGAACCAACACTGCTGACTAGTCAGAAAATGCATATTATGACCCAAAAAGATTTCTTACCATTGCTATAAGTAAATTTCTCAGTTTTATACTTTGTTATTATATTCACTTTGTGTGTGTATGTATATCTATCTATCTATCTATCATCTATCTATCTATCTATCTATCATCTATCTATCTATCTATCTATCTATCTATCTATCTATCTATCTATCTATCTATCNATCTATCATCTATCTATCTATCTATCTATCATCTATCTATCTATCTATCTATCTATCTATCTATCTATCTATCTATCTATCTATCTATCTATCTATACTGTATATATCTATCTAATCTATCTATCTATCTATCTATCTATCTATCTATCTATCTATCTATCTATCTATCTATCTATCTATCCATCATTGCATATATACTAAGCAGTTTTATCCTTTGCAATCATACATACTCCCAGTTTCCCTTCCTTTTTGTCTGGACTTCTTCATTTCACATGATCTCCCAATGGCTACATCATTAAGGAAAATTGCATTCCTTCATCAGCAACCACTAATACTTATGGGCCCCTTAGGAAGGCAGGGCCTTGAGGGCACATCCTTTGTCAATGATGAAAGTGGGAAGGATCAGTCACAGCACATTTTAGAGATTATAAATATGTCTATGAAAAACTTGAGTGCTTATCATAAACGCAAGCATTTACTCCTGCTTTTGTTTACAAGATTAAAGATGATGCATGGAAATCTGACACTTTTAATCCCTTTCTCTTTCATCATCTCTAAGTGTACTTGAACCATGGTGAATATGGTAATGTGGGACAACATGTGAAAACAATGTGTTTGTCTTTGTGGAGAAGGAATTTCTTTCAGTTGCATGTGTCAAAGCCTAGAAATGAGTCATTGTCATACAGGATGAGAAATCAGCTCTTTGACTTTGTGTGTGCCTCGAAGCAGATCTGTTCAGACACAGCCAATCTGTACTTCTGGCAAATGACAACGAAAACTCCAGGTGAGACTCACTGATGTTTGAGGGGAAGCCCAGGAACCCTTGTGTTGACTGGTCGCTTTGAGAAATAACCATGCAAGCTCTTGACTTTGGCTAATATAGGCCTCATTTTTCACGTAATCCAGGATTTAAGGCACAGTGTGGTCCCAGGTTAACAGCCCAGTCTTACTACTCAACACTGAAATTTCTTCTTGATTCCCTACTAGTTTTCCAGAATGAAGGGAGTTAGGATTTAGGTCTCTGTACATTCTCTGTTAGGCAGGATGGTCCTTAAAAGAGTAGCTACCTTAATCAGCTCCACCTTCACCATCTTCTGCTTGTTACTTCTCAGAGCTCTGTGCCCATGAGGAAAATGGTGTTCTCCCATGGGTCTGATGCGCAGCCTGGTCTTTGCTTCCCCAGATACCTTTTAAAGCCTGATAGACATTTGTCTTTCTGCTTTTCCCCCTCCCTCCATTCTTTTCTTTACTTGAATTTTGAAAGGAGTCCTTTCTGTGTAGGCCATTTCTTCCAAACTCACTGAAATTCTTTTGTCTCAGTCTCCAGAATTCTGATACTGCAGATGTATGCCAACATATGGAACTCTGCCTGTTGAAATTCCAATTTCTTTTAATGATGGTTAATGCCTTTGACTAAATTTGGGATTATGTAGGAGACAAACCCCTGGGAGTATCAGTGAATTTTGGAAAGAGGACCCAGCTTCAGTATTGATAATACTGTGCCATTTTCTAGATTCTTGACTAAATGAAAAAGAAAGGGAGAAGAAAGATACCTGAGTAGCAGTCTTCATCTCTCTGTCTTCTTCCTTCCTTGACTGGCTCCCTCCTGTTCCAACCACCACGCCTTCCCCACAGCAGTGTGATGGACTGTACTATCAAACTAAGCCAACGATTTTCTCTTTGAAGCTGCTCTAGTCAAATGATTTCTTACAGCTATGAGACAATTATACACTTTTCACAGCTAATTCCACAAGCTAGCTTCCTGTTTTGTAAGTTGTCTGTTTGTATCTTCTTATCTTTCTAAGTTGTTTTTATCTTCTTGTCTTTATCATTATTTTACTTGTCTATGCGCTTGAGTCTTCCACTTTTTCCTCAGCAGATGATAGTTGAGAGGGAAATTAGGTCTTAGACATATTTCCTAGAGTCTGTAATGAAGTGCTAACATCTAATGTGTGACATTAAACTCATCCTCACTGTACAGTGAATACAGACTTTGCTTATGCCTTGGGTAGGTACAATGACAGACTGTAAATAGCAACCCTACAAAAATATCTCGTAGTTGCATCTTATGACTGGGAAAAAGGTAACTATTTATGGAGGAATAATTAAGAGTATGAGAGACAACAAATCTCATGGGTAGAATAGAAACATCATTGTGAGTGATTGGGGTGCTATTAGTGTTTTTTGGAAACCTCTAGGAGGAAGTACAAGCTGGACCACAAAGGGGGATAGAGGTGTCAACATCCTGTTCAATAAATATCCGAGGAATGAGATATCTGTCTGGGTGATCTGGGCTAGGGAATCATTTTAGAAAAGGTCTGTCATGTCAGTCAGACACCCTTGCAAAATAGCTTGCTGGAAAAAGTTCTCTCATGCTTGTATATAGGATGGGAAGCTGCATCAGAGGATGCGACTCTGGTCATGTCACTGTGCTGCAAGTATCACAGTCCTTCCAACATATGCAGGGCAGTTCTCTTTGTTAAGAATAACAACTGTTTGCATTTACACAGTCGGAAGGCTTACAAAGGAACTGTTGTTTTACAGAACAATTCTTCTTTTCAAGGAAAGGACATTTCTAGTGAGTGCCATATCTTTATCAACATTTTCCAGACTTATCCAGAAACATAGCTAGAGAGGAATGCAAGGCGCATCAGCATCCAGATACGTGAGGAAACCAGCCAGCTTCTGGTTTGTTAGAAAGAGAGCCGTGAACATAAGAGTTTGCACTGTTTCATTTGGATTTTGAGGTTTCTTCAGAGTTTTAACCTTCAGTGATCCTAAAAATGAATATTTTAAGCTTCCTGGAGGTATACAGGGCAGCATGTAAATTTAGAAAGGAACTTACAACTCTTTCTTAAGAAGCAATGACTTCTAAACTTTGTGTAATAGATGAGATTCACAAGGCCCACTCAGCCATCTGTTCTGCTTGATTTCAGGCAATTTCCATCTTTTCCAGGACACAGAGGCATATAGTGTGTGCTTATATGTGCAGGTGTGTGTCTGAGTGGGCAATGAGAGTATGTGACACACACACACACACACACACACACACACACAATTTCATTTGAAGTCATCTTCTCTGTATCAACTCTTGACCTTGTATAGCTACTTAGCAGATTTGTTTGCTTTAAAGTTACATTGTTTTTTGAAAGGAAAACTTTTTCAAATCTATTTTTTCGTTTTTAACATAAAGAAAGCTGCTTTGGCTGACTAGAGTAGGATTGCAAAGTCAGTTCCTCTGTGTCAGCTCTCGGTAGGAGGATTAGCTTTTGTTTCCATATGGCACACAGGAACTTTCACGGGATGGCGATTGTATTAGTTACTGCCCTTCCTGTGCTCAAATCTGACAAGAACTATTTAAACACGAGTTTACTTTGTTTCGTGATTTAAGGAGAGGCATTGTCTACACTAGGGAGGGGATGGTATGGTGGTGGGATTGAATCAGCTGCCTATACTGTAATTGTAGGCAGAATGCAGAGAGAGAGAGAGAGAGAGAGAGAGAGAGAGAGGGAGAGAGAGACAGAGAGAGACAGAGAGAGACAGAGAGAGACAGAGACAGAGAGACACACAGAGAGACACACAGAGAGACACACGGAGAGACACAGAGAGAGAGACACAGAGAGACAAAGAGAGACACGGAGACAGAGAGGCAGAGAGAGACAGAGAGAAAGAGAGACAGAGAGGTAGAGGAATGTTGGTGCCCAGCTCAAATTCATCTTTTTATTCAGTCTAGAACCTCAAATTGATGCAGCCCACATTGCAAACTCCATCATAGATGCACCCTGGGATTGGTGTCCCAGGTGATTTTAAATCAGTTAAGTTGATAATGGGAAGTAGCCACCACAGTTGTTGAAATAGTTCCTGGTAAGAATCATAAGGTTCATGCTCAAACATCTGTCTTCCCTCAGCACTTGAAATATGATCGACTTGGGAATATGATTGACATTTGCATCATTGTGGTTAGATTTAATTCAATGGCCAGTGCTGTGTCATTAAGAGAGAAGGCTCAGTCAAGGACACAAGGAAGATGACAATCATGTAAGACATGAAGACAATGCCTTGGGAAGACAGAGGTAGAGATGCTCCCATGTAAGACAAGGAATAATAAGCAAGCACTAGATCATTTGTTCTCAACTTTCCTGATGCTGTGACCCTTTAATACAGTTCTTCATGTTGTGGTGACCCCCCACCATAAAATTATTTTCATTGTTATTTCATGACTGTCATTTTGCTACTGTTATGAATCATAATGCAAATACACGATATGTGGGATATCTAATATACAACCTCTGTGAAAGGGTCGTTCAAGCCTCAAGTTGAGAACAATTGCACCTGTGGAATCTTCCTGGGATCTTTGACAGCAACTGTGGCCTTGCTGACATCTTGATTTTGGATGCCTTGCCTCCAGAATTTTGAGAAGACAAATTTGCATTTATAAACCATCTGCATTTTTGGGGCTTTGTTTATGCACCCCTAAGAAGTCAACACAGAAATTAGTGGGGCCCAAATTATGAAAGTGGGTGAGCCTCAAACAGCAAAACTAATATTGCTTTCATCAATAACAGCTGAGAAGAGCATACTCAACCTTGTATGCACAGGGCTGATTGAGTTTGTCATGGTCTGGTGTCTAATGGGGTCTTGCCAAATTGATACTGGATAGCACTTATTGAGCATTTACTAAGTGCTGTGAGTAATACCATAGGCATATTTTAATTTATTCTTAAACATTTTAAACCACATAGAAAATGAATAGCATGGCCAAGGATCCAGAGCTGAGAGAGCTGTGGCTTTGTCTCAAATGGTTTCCAAAGCTTATATTCTCACTAGTTTTCATTTTGTATTTATTCCTTTTAGAATTTTATCTGTCGTGTATTTTATGATCTTAAAAATGGGAGGTTATTGAGTAATGTTAGAGTCTCTTATAATGAGGACATAGTGTGCATATATCCTAGATCTTATTATTTAACCCGCATAACAGTCCTTCAAAGCAGCTTTGTGTAACTTATGAACAAAGAAGCTAGAATCAAGCAGAAGAGTTTGACCTCTGTAAGTAGGGTTATAATGACAGTCAAGGTGTGAATCTGATACTAGTCCTTACCATTTGTCCACTGCCTGTTATGTGCTGGCTGCACTTTCTCTTTGATCCTAACAGTGCTCTTATAGTAGAGATGTCTTTGGGAGACAAAACTTGAGGTGGCAGAAATGAAAATAAAATCTTGTGGGGATTCAGCCAATACAAGGCAGCTGGCTAGGGGATTCTGTGTATAAGAAAGGGAAGCAGTAGCCCATGGCATGGACAGGATATAGACACACACACATTATATGGAACTGGCTTCGGTTCAACACGAGTGTATGAACATTGAGAAGAGGACTTGGTATGAGATCATGTTGTCAGCTTACAGATGTGGGAAACCAGCTGAAGGCAGAGGAGGGCTTCCCTGGGAAGGAAGGACCCTGTCAGCATAAGCAGCTGAGTCAGGTTTTAGATGTGAAGATACTTCCATGAATATTTGATCTCAAAACTATTGACTTTCATATATTTTTTCTTTAATGCAGATGGTGCATGTTTGAGCAGGTTTCACGATGGTTGTAGAGTTTCTCGCTTCTCATATTTGGATTGATTTAAATGACTCTGAGATACTAACATTTATGCCTATTGAAAGAAATATTGATGAAGGCATATCTCTTATTTTCTAGGAGATCTGAAGCTTGGAGATGCTCAGGATCTTGTCTTGGGTTAAGTAGCAAATGCACACCAGAGCTCAGGTTTGAGGTCAGATGAACTGGCTTTTAAAACACAGATTATATAACAGTATGTTGTCTTGCATATAGAACATGTCTGAACAATGTTGACATCAGCAGTGTCTTCTGTTATTCAATCTCTTTGGTAACCTGTCTTAGGATGTTTGTGTTGTAAAGTATCAAACACGGACCATTGCAGTGGTCACAAGAGCACCAACTTTTGGTAATACTATTTTATCTGATGTTAAAAAATTAGGTTTTCAGTCAGGTGGTGGCTGTTATCCCAGTACTCAGGAGACAGAGACAGGCAGATGTCTGAGTTTGAGGCCAACCTGGTCTACAGAGCAAGTTCCAGGATATCTAGAGACACACAGAGAAACCCTGTTTTGAAAACAACAACAACAACAACAACAACAAAAACCAAACCCAAACCCAAAACCAAAAACCAAACCAAAACAATCAGGCTTTTCTTGCTCATTCCCATGGCGTTGGTAATTGAACTACTGGAGTTTGTTTGTTTGTTTTATGTTATTCAGGCCTCAACCTTTGTTTTCTCTTCTGTACAGAAATTCTTGGTGAAAAAAATATTTAAAACATGTTTCAGTTTGCAAAACTTGTGGCAGTTCAACAATACCAGCAGCAATTGTGTATGGGCTCTGCGCCTGTGTCTGTGACTGCTTTCAACACCACAGTGCTCATGGGTTCCCCTGAGCAGATAACTAAACCTGGGCACTGAGCAGATAAAATGTGTACAAAGATGCAACTTTTAAAATTATAGTTACACACATACAATAATTTCATCACCATGTCTTTCTTGCCCTACCTCCTTCCAAACATTCCAGTGCCAAAGGATGTGCATGAAAACCAAAAGTCCACATTCTAAGATGGAATCCATCCTCAGCCCTCAGGATCAGGTTTCTCAGCTGAAGCTCTTGTCCCTTTCCAAGCTGCTGTCTTTTATTCTGACTCCCAGCTTGCTGGGCACTGACTTGAGAATGAGGATCCAACTGACTGAGCTGACCTCTCAAGTGCTTTGACCCGCATCTTTCTGTGGATCTGATGTCCCAGGCATAGACATTTTGGTGATGGTGGTATTGCCTCTCTTATTATTGTTCCTTCAGATTGATGTGTCCTATTACCATCATTGTGACTCCATTCTTTGTGTATTACCTCAAATCCAGTTCCTCTACACACACATACTCTAACCCACCCATTTTCCCTTTGGTTTTTCTTTGTCAGTGTTTCCCAGTGCTTTCTGAGTACCAATTTTATTCTGACTGAAAGGATTCAATGACACATTGCATTGTACTCATTTAAGCCCACTGTAATCCACCTGCAGAGTTTCCAAATGTAGAGAAAGACGAAGAAAGATGTTGTTCTCACCACTGGAATGGGTCCCCTGGTGCTTCTTGTAGCACTGGTTCTTGTGAGGCTTTAAAAATACAGTCCGATACTACTCAATTTTTACATTACTTGCTGACTTTAGAATCTATTCTCCCAGCAAGACGCTAGTCTTGGTTAATTAGCTGTTTGCATGTGGCTGTGTGACCTGCATTTAACTACTTGTACACAAAATGCCTTTTGAGTACCCCATTACCTCTTTTTCTTCTTGATTATTTGAGAAAGGAAGTGACCTTTAAGAATAATTAGTGTTTAAGGCTCTAGGATCCAAAGTCAGTCCGCCAGAGTTTGGATCTTAGTGAGTTCCTCCTTATGTAGAGCCTACTGTCCTCACCGTCAGGTCAGTGGCTGTTTCCTTCCATTGTCAAAAGATGATCATCCATACAACTGATGGTCTTTGGGTGACTTAGTCTCTATGATACTGACCATCAACTTCATAGGTTCGAGAGGGGCCTAGGAAGTGAGTCACTGGACATTTCTGTGAGGTCTAGATTAAGTAGATTGAGTTGGGCGAACTCACCTCAAGTGTGGCTGGCACAATTTCATGAGCAGGAATCTCAGATTGCAAAACAAGGATAAAACTAGTGGAACCAGTATTCTTTTTAATCTATTTCCCAAGTACAGATGGCACATGAACAGTTGTCTAATGCACATGCTACCATGTCTTCTTCTTCCTAATGGACTGTACACCAGAACTGTGAGCCACAGTAAACTCCTTCCTTCCTGGTTAGTAGGAATGCCATTGCCAGGTATTTTTTGCCAGCAATATGAGAAGTATCTAGCAAAGTTCCCTCAAACCCTGGCTTCTCTCAAACTTGTGAAATGTGGGAAATACTTACGTGAAAGCTCTTTCTAAAGCACAGAGAGGAGAAAAGTAGTACAAAAGTACATAGTATGATCGCAGGAAGATTATCCATGTTTATTCTTTGTTTGCATATAGTGCCATGTGTTCAAATCATAGTCTAGAAATTGTTCACTCACAGGTAGGACAGCAGCTAACTCAACAACAAATATCCCTTTTCCATAGATATTACTTTCAAATATTAAAATTTTTTGCTACTCTCATTTTATTAGAGTAGTCATTCTGCCATGTCAAAACTGTTACTATTTACACATACACCCAAGCACACATGGACACACATAAACACACGGACAGAGGGAGAAGAGTAGGAAGGAGGGAGAGAGACATGTATCTCCTTCTATAGATTTATAGAATAAGGCAAACATATTTATAAAGGTTTCTAATGTAAATGCCCCTTGGTCCCTGTGCAAGAGCCCTCATGTCCTATAAAACATGTGTAAACAGATGTGATATTGATGTCATCTAAACTATAGTGATAAGAAAATAAAATCTTTTATGGCTTTATAAAATTCAACTTGCAGAGGAGCTAAAACAATAGGACTGATGAGACAGTTCAGTTGGAAGTCTGTCATGAAAGCCTTAGGTTTTCAGAATCTGTGTAAAAAAGCCAGGCTTTGAAGTGTGTGCTTATAATCCAGTGCTGGTGAGCTATAGCCAAGCAGATCCCCGGGCAAAGGAAAAAGAAGGTTGATGGTAGGTATCATGAGAGACATCTTAAGTTGATCTCTGGCTTCCAGACACAAATGGAAAACACTCTCTCACACACATTTGTATCTCACATACAAAGGTATGCAAGCTCTCCACCTGCTACAGAAAGATGGCACATAGAGCACACACACACACACACACACACACACACACACACACACACACACACCAAAAACAAAGAGTTAAAAGAATAGGAGACATAAAATTCCTTATAATGCATGAAATTCTAGCTAGTCCTAACTGGTGTTGAAATGTATTTCTTTCTTTCTTTTCTTTTGAATAACCAATAGATAATACAAGTCAGGGAAAGAGACTGATTAATTTGGCAACAAGTATAATAACATGAGGTTTCACATGGAATGTATAGATTTGTCAAGTTTCTCATTAGATCTTGGTTAGTAGTGGAGAATCTTAGCTGTAGGAAACAGACAGCAACCCAGATCAGAGCAAAAATAAAGACTTGTTTTCCAGCCCTTATTTGCATGCCATCTGAGTGGGAGGTCAAAGCCATTGAAAATGCAGCCCCATTACCCAGCCTCTGAGAAACATGGCATTACTCTTCCCACCTTGAGAGAGGACTCTGTCAATCAACAAGCTTATTTTGCAGGTCCTGGAGGGGAAGAATAAGACATTAAATTTCCCTCTCTCTTATGCTTGGTAATACTTTATCTCAAGTGCCCATTAACCAACCCACTCAATAACACAGTCTGAATTATGATGAAGGTATGCTCCCCGAAGTCCAAGATATCTGCATCAACCAGACACTGCCATCTGTTGACAACAGTATGTTTTTGAGCAATGCCTAACAGAAATGAGGCACTGTCAAGACTACTGCTTATAAACCACAAAATATCCATATGCCCCTTATTTGAGCACGTGATTCCAATAGGAGTGCTGTTTGGGAAACCATTAGGCAGTGATACCTTGATGGAAGAAGTGAGTTGCTGGGAGCTGTACCAACTTCCTGTTCGCTGGGAGCTGTACCAACTTCCTGTTCGCTGGGAGCTGTACCAACTTCCTGTTCGCTGGGAGCTGTACCAACTTCCTGTTCCCTGGGAGCTCTACCAACTTGCTATTGCTAGCTTTCTGAATGGTTATGTAATATGACCAGCAGATTTTCTTTACTTTTTTCTTTTTTATGTCTGTGAGTACACTATTGTCCTCTTCAGAGACACCAGAAGAGGCATCAGATCCCATTACTGATGGTTGTGATTCACATCACTACATGGCTGCTGGGAATTGAACGTAGGACCTCTGAAAGAGAGCTGTCAGTGCTTTTACCCGCTGACCCATCTTTCTAGTCCCAACCCTTCCTCTTTTTAAAGCTGCTTCTTGTCAAGTATTTTGTCAGTGATGAAAACTTGAGTACGAGACCCATCCCTAGGAGAGATGGGAGGAAATTCCCTTGTCTTTTAGGTCTTGGTACGTCACCTACACCACTTCAAGTCAGCCGGATGTAACTCCCAGCGTCTGCTTCTTTCTGAAGTGATGCATGTGACACCCACCCCAGGATTCAGATCTTAATTTTTTTCAGTTCCTTTTTTTCATGTCATGCTAAAATTTTCTGGGGAATGTACACTGTCAGCTTCTTTTCAGATTCATCATTTCAATATTTTCATTGCTACAACTGTTTAATTAGGAGCAGTTCCCGTGGTAGGCTCCTTTTGTATGACTTTAATGAAACTGAAGAGCATGAAATGCGGTTTCCCTGCTTTTAAATGAAGCCACTTTTATAGAAATAAGATGAGAAATGGAGAAATTGTTGAAGTCACAGTGCATGAAATTAAGGGAGCCCAAACTGTATTGGCAATAGTGTTTTTTTTTTTTTTCTTTTCTCTTCTTCTTCTTCTGAAGTTGATGCTTCTAGGACCCAGGATGCAGTTGCTAACAAACCGGGCTGATGTTATTTTATTTTTTATTTATTTTCTTTAAGTTCATAGAATTCTGACAGACATGCCTCTTAAGTATTCGATTCCTCATTGTTTAGGAAAATTGTGGAAAGTAAACTACATGTAATAGAGAACTAACTATTTTTACACACGGGGGCAAATTAATGATGACACCTAGCTATGAGGTAAATCCTGAAATCATGTGTGTGTGTGTGTGTGTGTGTGTGTGTGTGTGTGTGTGTGAGAGAGAGAGAGAGAGAGAGAGAGAGAGAGAGAGAGAGAGAGAGAGAGAGAGAGAGAGAGAGAGAGAGAGAGAGAGAGAGAGAGAGAGAGAGAGAGATTCAATGTGTAGAACTGAAATGAATAATTACAGAAGAATTGAGGCAATTTATTCTGTATTCATAAGCCAGGTACCTAGGGCTCCTCTAAGACAATGAGGCACTCGTTATATGGGCGTACCTCCCACCATCAATCTTTCTCTCATAGTATTCTGTTCATAGGAATATAAAAATGGGATAGATACAGCATTTTCCATCACATTTAATCCATATACTAACAACTTTAGAAAATTAAGTAACAAATTCATTAATTTAAGTAATCAAATTTATTACCCCACTTTACAATCTGACTAACTTGATAATTGGCAAAATTCATGGAGGTAGTTTTTTGGGACTGGTTTTAATTGGTAGTTATAAAAAATTATGAAAATAATGTGTGAGATTTTCTGCTGACTTGGAATAGGTAATTAGTATTCAGCCTGGATGAAAGCAGCAGCAAGTTTCACGCATTAGAAAAATATATAGTTTTAAGTTTACTTCTTCTTTCATTATGTGTGTGGCTGGGCATGTTCTTTCCTTCCACCATGTGCGTCCTGAGGATTGAACTCAGGTCATCAGTTAAGTGCTATTACCTGCTGAGCCATTTTGATGGCCCAAGGACTGCACATCTAAAGATAGAATGTTTAAGATCCAGCGGTGTTGCTGTCAAAGAACTGGGTCAGATCAGGGGGAGTTAGGACATGAATTCCAATAATGCTCATCCCTTCATGCCCCAGACTGGACTCTGGGAAAGAAGAATGAGGGAGAAAAGGAAAGAGAAATTCTCTCAATAGAAAAAGGTGCACCTAGTCCTGCTTCAACCTGATATGCCAGGACAGATTGATATTCGTGGGAGGCCTCTACTTCTCTGAGGAGAAAGGGGGGAGGGTAAGGATAAGAGGGAGGGACTGGGAAGAGAAGAGGGAGAGGAACCTGCTATTGGGATTTAAAGAGAATAAATAATCAATGAAAACAGAAAGGAGGGAAGATCACTTGCGCATATATTTCTGCCATCCAGTTCTCTTTGGCCCCAGGATATTTTCACTTCTACTTCCGTGCCATACACACAACAAAAATTCTGAAATCCATGTAAAATCTAGGAACTACTAATGGGACAAAACATATACCATTTGCCTGAGAGTGGCTTGATTCCCTTAATGTGACTATCTTCAGTCGCATTCCTTTTCCTGAAAAAGACATGGAATTCTTCTATATAGATAGAAAAGTCTCTGCTACCTGTATATCCACAGTGCTTTCTGGTGACTGTGGTTAAATGCTCCATGTTGACTGGTTTCAAACTACTCCACTAAACAGTCATGAAGACGTCCATATAGTGGGCTTTTGTGAAGGGTAGGTTTATGTTGGCTAGGAAATCTTGTTAATATAAACAAGATTTACCCGACTGGCTTCTTTTATGTAAAGAAATGCTATCTATCTATCTATCTATCTATCTATCTATCTATCTATCTATCTATCTATCTATCTATCTGTGTGTGTATGTGTATATGTAACACACACACACACACACATACATACATATACACACACACACACACACACATACTCAGCTACATTGGATAATTGGACATTCCAAAATAAATAGTTGCAAGTTTCGACAGAGAGAGAGAGAGAGAGAGAGAGAGAGAGAGAGAGAGAGCGAGAGCGAG
>NC_034593.1:36150676-36197198 GCF_900095145.1 Mus pahari
GAGAGAGAGAGAGAGAGAGAGAGAGAGAGAGAGAGAGAGAGATAGTTACATTCCACAGTATCCCAACAGTCTCTTCTGATTTGGCAGCCTCTGAACCAACAACAACATCTGCTGGCAATTTATTCTCTATTATCTCCTACCTATGACTTAACCTACTGGATCAAACAATTCTATATCACAGCTCCCCATCCGCCTGTAAGTCAGAGTGCTCACTTGTCAAAATTTAAATGTAGCTTCAGAAAATTTTTTCATTGAAGTGTCTTTATGAAAGTTTCAGATAGATAATAGTGTCATTTATTCTAAACCACCCCTGCCTTCAGTCAATTTATAATTTATTTAACTATGATTTCAGCTTGATTGACTTGCTGAAGGCTTAGGGAGGGCAAACAGAATAAACAGATTATTGCCGTAAAGAAGAGGAATGTTGAGAGATAGTGTATGCTAATGGTGTTCAGATTCTCCAGGAACTCCTGGAGCTTGCAGACCTTGAAGCATCCTTTTTCTCTCCTCCTTGTGCTAGGAGTGTACTATTTGCCAATCTTGGACTGAATCTTTACTTGTTCACTGAGGAACTGGAGGTAATACCATAGCCTCTACCATTTTTGTCTGTAGGCTAGGAATAAACCGAGTACTTAGAATATGGGGTATGTACTGTGAACACACACTGTTTATTAAATGGGATTGTAAGACAGTGGCATTGAAAGGTGCAGGGCAGGGCCCGGAAACCAGGAAGATAATAATGGCAGGTGCTCACACTCTTTGTAAGGAGGGGTTTCACCATCCTTCACTGAGGTGTAAGCCACTTCTCCGGCTGATATTTCACTTGTTGACTTCTGTAGATTGTCACCTGCAAATTAGTTCCTTCATTTTGGGGACTTCATTTTAGTCCTCCCTGGGACTGCACTATATTAGATAAGTAAGTCTTAAACTCCTTAAGATCAGGTGGAGAGAGAGAGAGAGAGAATGTATGGTGGTTGTGTCAAAGGCTCAGCTGTTATAGCAAAGGGGAACAGAAAGAAAATGGCCAAAGACAACCTGTTCTGCCATTGCATAGCAGGGTGTCAGAGAGGTGTGTTCATGAGCAGCAATGGATGATGACTGGAACCCAGGCTGGGATCTGGGATTCTAACAGAGTCATGTTTCACTACTTGGGAGGGGAAGAGTCAGAGCATAAGGCTTTTTAAATATATATATATATATATATATATATATATATATATATATATATATATATCAAAGTGACAATGATATTTTAAAATGCAAAAATGCTTCTAAAAATGCTTCTAACTTCTCTTTGCCAGGGTTTTGTCCGGTTTGAACTTGTGTGGACTAGATTTGGATGTTATTGCATTGTCAGTCTGTCTGAGTTACTATGTGTATCAGGCCCGTTGAGTCTGGAAGACACTCTGTCTCACCTATAACCTAGAAGATATTTGCAACTGATACCTATTAGAAGAGGGAAAAATCAGTTTTCTCCAATGGAAGGACACTGGGCATATCAGACACACATCAGGGCATACCTCAAGCCAGGAGTAGTTGGCTAACACAAAATTGACTCCATGATTTTTCTGCGAACTTTTCACTTTGTTTTGTTTTGGTATTTGTCCTTTGATGTTTTTGTTTGTTTAACTTGTGTTTTTGTTTTATGCTTTGTGTTTTTTTTTCTCTTTTTGAGACAGAGAAACATACACAAAGATAACATAAAGTTGGTAGGTAGGGGTGTGGTTAGGATCTGGGAAGAGTTGGGAGCAGGGAAAGAATATGGTCAGTATTTATATGTAAAATTTTAAAAATAAAAATTAAAAACAATTACTTCTAATGCATTTCCCACTGGAATCTAGAAAATATTACTTTGAATGTCTATGAAATCTGAGAGGGCAGATTTGGGGACAATACTTTGTCTACCTAACTGTACACACAGACATACACAGACACACAGACATACAGACACACAGACAGACACAAATTCAGACACACAGACACACAGACACACAGACAGACACACAGACACACACAGACAGACACACACACACAAACACACACACACACACGCCCCTCTTACCTCTTCCTTTTCGTATTACAAAAGAAGCCAACTCAGAGACCACACATCTTACTCCATCAGCTCTAGCCATAGGAGACTGGACAGTGGCTCTCCACATTATGTCTACACGCATTTATTCATGGTCTGGTGACCAGAAAATAATAGAAAAATTACCAGCATGCCTCTAGACACCAACAAGAAACAAGCACACATTCTACACAACTGCCACAGGAAGAACCACCACTCTCCCTGTCTAATAGAGCTCTCAGTCAGAAAGGAGAGAATGAATACACAGCAGCCTATGGTTGTTACCATGACTATTGAAGGAGGAAATAGTTTATACTTAGTCCAGAGGGATCCTTTGTAAAAGTGTCAAGTGTTGGGCTTTCTCTACCAGAAGCAGGTCATGGAAAGTACGGGTTTTGCTGTCTACTTCCGGCTGAAGCAGGCCTGAGAACTACTTGAAGTTTACCAGACTTGCGATTTCTTAGGTAATTCAATTTCCTGAGAAATGCGCCTTCGGTCTGCCTCTCTCTTTATGAATAGGTTAGATACCAATAAGTAGGCTGCTATTGAAAAATATTGTAAGTAAAACATGTATTTGATATGCATAAATCTGCTGAACATAAAATAGTTGGTGATGTGGTACCTTGAAGGTTTTACCTTATGATGCTCTGGTGACAGGGAGCTATGTCCCCCTTGCCTCTGCCCCACATCAAGAGAGATACTTAGGCTGTACTTCACCAGCTGGAAATAGATCAACATTCAAAGTCCACAGTACTGAAGTTCAGTTTCTACAGAATGTGGATTATTTCAGCACCTTGTACAACTGAAAAAATTGTGTGTCAAAACCATCATAAGTCAGAAATTTTTGTGTTTGTTTTCAGTTGTTTCTACTGACATTACATAATTTTTTGACTGGTTCTTATGTCTGCTGGTTCTCTTGAGTGGAATATAATTCTCTGTAACTGATTTCTGTCTGGATACATGTCATACCAGGAAATTCTTATTAGAAGTGTTTGGGGAAGGCTTCAGGTAACAGACTCACGTTCTGCTATTTTTGGGTGCAGAATCCATTGCTTTTCCGACTGTGTGAGGCCCTAGATTTCTGTGGTCTCAGGTGATTTAGGTTTCTGACTACAGGCAAGCGGTCTCATTCAGCTGGCTTATAGCTCCAAGTCTGCGTTCAGACTGGCAGTTCTTGCCTGAGTTCCTTTCTTAGGGATCTGGTTAACAGTGGTCAGGAGCAATAATCCCTAAATTTATCTTTTCTACTGTTTCCTCCAGAGCCAAAATTCTTCGGCGAGAGCTTCATCAGATGCTGGCCCATCCCTGACACAGCAAGGCATTCTGCGGCTTGACAGACACTCCCCGCTTCTTTCCTAGGTATCTCCTGATTTCTGAAAGAAGTCTGAAAAGTATTTTAGGTTTAATTGTGTTATCTCACTTCCAGAGATTAAATTCTGTTTTAGTACTATAATCTGACACTATTGCTGAATTTACTCCATGTCATTGTTAATTTATTAGCCAGGCCAAGACAAAACATTCCATGAGAGGGATGCAAGGTGTATCTGAATGGAAACCAAAAGCCCCATGTGGAGTTTTGATTAGTAAGGGCATTGATGGATTTAGATCTCTCCAGTTTGTTCTAATCATCATAAATGCCTCTTTTTTATATAATTTTTATTAGATATTTTCTTTATTTACATTTGAAATGTTATCACCTTTCCTAGTATCCCCCTCTGAAAATCTCCTATACCCTCCCCCTGCCCTGCTCCCCAACCCACCCATTCCTATTCCTGGTCCTGGCATTCCCCTATACTAGGGCATAGAACCTTTACAGGACCAAGGGCCTCTCCTCCCATTGATGACTGACTAGGCCATCCTCTCGTACATATACAGACAGAGCCACAAGTTCCACCATGTGTTTTCTTTGATTGGTGGTTTAGTTCCAAGGAGCTCTGTGGGTACTGGTCAGTTCATATTGATGTTCCTCCTATGGAGCTTCTGCCAGTGCCTGGCAAATACAGAAGTGGATGCTCACAATCATTCATTGGACGCAGCACAGGGTCCACAATGAAGGAGCTAGAGAAAGTACCCAAGAAGCGGAAGCAGTTTAACTGCCTCTTTCTAATGGAAGAGAAGGAGACTCTTTCAGGGAAACAATATTAGTTGATCCCAGCTCCCTAGCAAGTAGGTCTGAACATTTCAAATATGCTTATTTGATATCTTTTTTTTTTTTTTTGGTTTTGGTTTTTCGAGACAGGGTTTCTCTGTGTAGACCTGGCTGTCCTGGAACTCACTCTGTAGACCAGGCTGTCCTCGAACTCAGAAATCCTCCTGCCTCTGCCTCCCAAGTCCTGGGATTAAAGGCATACACCACCACCACCCGGCTGCTTATTTGATATCTTATATGCCCTTGTGCTACGGTTTCCAATGAGATTCACCTACTTTTACAAGCAATAAGAATTTTAAACAAGAGATAGAGAAATGGCTCAGCATTTAAGAGAACTTTCTGCTCCTGAAGAGCTAAGTTCCCAGCACCCATATGGCAGCTCATGACTAATAACTCCAGGGCATGCAATACCCTGCCTTCTCCAGACATTAAGCATTCATGTGGTTTACATACATGCATGCATACATACATACATATGTACATATATACATAATACATACATACAGGAATCTAAATAACCAATAAAATAAAATAACTAAATATATCATAAAAAGAAATAATCTTAAGCTATTCTCCACAAATGCCTTCTTACAGAAGTAATAAGATCACCTGTTGTTTTTCAGTGAAAGATGGTTTAGCCTCCTTTTGGGGAACTGGCCATTTATGGGGGTGTTTCACAGTGGAAGGTGGTTTAGCTTCCTCACGGGGTATTGGCCACATGCAAGAATGTTTCTCAGTGGAAGATGGACTTTCCTTGGGAGTAACTGGCAAATGGTAAGATATGCTGAGATGTGAAATATCTGGTGCAGAGAGGTCTGAGCGTTGTTTGTCTCCCACAGACATAAGTGGAAACCTTACTGCCAGTGTTACATGAAAGAGTGCAGAATAAAAGAACCAAAGAGAGAATGATACCAGAGTCTGACCTCAATGGATAATTATGTGTTTACTGAGCACGCAGCAAGGGATAACCTCTACCCTGTAAGGAATGCTAGATCTGTGCAGGGGAAGGTCTGGTGGGGTGCTGTTGACTGAACTGAGCAGTGACAGCAAGGCTGTAACTTCTGGCTTTCTGTGGTGAAGGATGTGATTAGTTATAAAGGCAGATCATCAACTAATCATACCCAGAGAAGCACTCCTCCATGTAGGACTGAGCATGCATTCATTCTGCACCAGGAAGCAGTATGTCACCAGTTGTCAGGTCTACCAGCACTTTGACTTTGGGCTTCTTGGTCTTTAGAACTGAGCAGTAAAATTCTGCTATGTCTAAACTACTCAATACATAAAAATTTTTTTATAGCAACATGAATAAACTAATATATATGGAGTCTTCTGCTAGCACTTAGTACTCAATTGGTGGAGTCCACGGCCTCACAATTAAGTGCTATCTCCCTCACATAGGTGAAAAACTTGGTTTCCTAATCAAAGGCCCTGGCTTCCAGATCATGGGTGCCCGATATGAAACTAGACTACAGTTTTTATGACCACATGCTAAGTTCACTTTCTAAGAGGTAGTCTTACTAGAAATTGTACTTTTAAAAAAGCTGTGTTTTTCATCAACCCTGTTCTATAACAAGCAGTATCTAGTTGTATAATTCTCTTTTTTTTTCCTATCATATTTGAAGAGTGAAAAATTGGTACAAAAAATAGTTAAAGGAGAACAAAAAAACCCCACATGAGATCTCTCTCTCTCTCTCTCTCTCTCTCTCTCTCTCTCTCTCTCTCTCTCTCTCTCTCTCTCTCTCTCTCTCTCTCTCTCTCCTTCTCTCTCCCTCCCCCCTCTGCATATGTAAAAGAAATATAAGATAAATATAGATCATGGTTATAAACCAGTAAAGACAATTTTGGGATGAGGTTGCAGAATCATTCTTCTTTCTTCCTTTGTGTCTGTCTGTGTAAACGTGTGTGGTATGCTTTACTCTATGAGATAAAAATATTCAGAAGTGAAGTTGGAGGCAGTGAGTAGGAGAGACTGAACTTAAGGCAGTGGCCAGAGGCCTTTATGTTGAGTGCTACAAAGGAGGCTTGGTGGCTTGAATCTGGGACAGAAGCACTGGGGGAAAGAAAGCAAAAGTGCTCAAGTGAGCAAGCCTTCAGGAGCCAGGGCAGAGTGAAGAGAAATGCAGGTGTTTACCGGGCTAGGTGGTCAGGGATGCAGTACAGAGAGGTTAATATAGTGTGGCTTAATGTGACTTATTTTTTTTCCTGCAAATAAAAAGCTAGTGACAGCCAAATAGAGAAGCAAAACACAGTAGTAATTAGTAAATTCCCCAAAGAGATTGCCAGAGAGAAGGATCATAGTGCCAGGGAAGGAGCATTTCATAAGGGAATGGCAACAACGTCATCCTGACAGGAGGCGCAGGAGACAGATGTAAAGGCAAAGTCTGGCATTTGTCTGAGCCTGTAAAAACGTGCCCAAGGACTTCTGGTGACAGGTCCAACAATGTTGCTGTGGAGGGACAATGAACCACTGGGCTTAACATTTTCCTGTCCTCCCCTTCTGCACACTACTTACATAGTAAAAATAGAGCTTTTAAAAATTAAGGTGACTATTTTGGGAGAAGAAAATATAAGCCTAATTATATTATGCACACATGCTCAAATAGGTGTACAGACAAAAATATGGGGGAAGTCACAATAAAAGGACTGCCGGGGAAGAGTGGAAGAGGGCGCACCAAAGCACGCTGTTCCGTGGGTGCCTGAGCTCTTTATTATTATGTGGGCATTGCGTGACGGCGTGAGAGTTTGGGAAGTTAGTGTAACAGGATGGCTTGCTTGCTCTTTTTAGTCAACAGCTGTCAGTCTCTGGAACTCCTCTGAGTTTCTCTAAATGTTCCGATTTTAAGCAGCTGGGAGAAACATGTAACTTACGTGTATCCTTAAAAGCCCACTCCATCTTTCCTGCTGTATGTGCAGCTCACTGCCTTTATAGAGTCTGTTATTAGTTTCAAAGGACATCTGTGATGGTGTTACCTACTTCTCAGAATACGAGCACAAGTACACCTTTTCTAACTTCTATCCTTCCTTTCTCTATTGCCCCTCTCATTCTGGCCACACACAGTTATAATCTCCTCTCTTTTTATTATCATATCTTCACCTTAGCAACTTAATGTTTGCACCTGAAAGATGAGCTTGCTAACTATTCACTGGCTGCACATCAAATGTCATTAGTTTATACTGTGTAGTCCGGAGTTCAAGACCATGGAGGAAGTAAGATATGTAACCTAGTCATTGAAAGAATACATTTTCTTCTTCTTCCCATTTTGAAATCTCTTGCTCCAGGGAGATCAGATCCCGTGAACTCACTGCAGACACTGTGGCAGTGGTGTCATTGGAGCTACAATCATACCCACTCTTGTGTCCTCTGTGACAAATCTGTTTGCCTCATCCAGGAGTCTGCCTCCCTTTGACTGGATTGTAACAGTTCTCTCTGACAAGTGGTATGTCCAGATGTGGAGACAGAAGCTAGAGGGAGGCTCCTGGGTGGTTAGAGCTTTCCAGGTCTTAGAAAGCATCTCCTTTGTAGACTATGAAAAGGACAGTGAGGTTAGTGCTGGAGAAGCCAGTGAGGACAGACACCATGCTGGGACCCCACGTGTTCTGGCTCCCTCCATCATGCCTCACAAGTATCCATGCTATCTGCAGCAGACGGCACAGTCTATCCAAGTATTTGCTCCATAAATAGATGCATCTAAGGGTGTTTGATTCTTTATGTTTTAAATAACACTGTCACTGTTAGCAGCAAATATGCCACCATAGAATTTTAACCAAAAACAGTAACCTGGATTTCCTCTTTTCTTTTTTCTCTTCTCTTCTCTTCTCTTCTCTTCTCTTCTCTTCTCTTCTCTTCTCTTCTCTTCTCTTCTCTTCTCTTCTCTTNTCTTCTCTTCTCTTCTCTTTGCCTCGCCTCGCCTCTCTTCCCCCTTTCCCTTCCTCTCCGAAGAAGACCTGAATAGAATCTAACCTGTCGGGTGAATCACCAGACTACCCCCCCCCCATTTTGCCATAAACATTTCTTTTGTTCAGAAAAAAAAATCCTTGTTCCAATTTCTTGAGAAGATGGCTGAATAGCAATCTGGATAGACATGCCCCTCTCTTCTACTCCTTCTTGTCAGCATTATTTTAGAGTTCATCTGACAAAATAGTCCTTGATTGCCTTGGACGACATCTACACTACCACACCCTGCTGTCTAGAACCACAGAAGTCATTCCTCATAAGTGGCCTTCTTTATGAGACCCTGTCTTAGCTGAAGTGTCTCCAGGTATGCATCTCCAGATAAACGTTTGAAATTTGACTGTCGTATGGTGTCAAGAATAACATCTGCATTGCTATTTTCTGGAAAACTAGCACCTGAAAGTCATTTGTGGTGGCCTGGTTGGAAACACACACGTCTGGTTTGAATGGGAGTCTATGGGAGTCTGGGTGTTTGAATGCTGACTCCCACTTAGTGGTGCTGTTTGGGTAGGGTTAGGAGATGTGGACTTGCTAAAGGAAGTATGTCACTGGAGGGGGCTTTGAGGTTTCAAATGACATGTACCATTGCCAGTTTGTTTTCTCCCTCCCCACTTGTGTATAAAGAGGGAAGCCTTCAGTGTCCACCACAAGTTGTCACGGTTGCTAGCTGCCATGCTTTTCCACCACGATGGTGATGAAACTGTAAACTTAAATAAGTTCTTTCTTCATCGTGAAATGTGTCTTGGTCATGACATTTTATCACTGCAGTGGAAATGTAACCAATGTACTGTTTATTTTGGCTTATGGTTCTAGGATACAGAACTCACCACAGCAGTGAGTCTTATATAAGGTGTGGGAAGCACGGTGATGGCAGATCAGGTGCCATCATGACTCATTACATTGTTATTCACACACAGGAAGCCAAGGTACATAGGAAGAAAAGTAAGTATATAGGACCTCAAAACCCACCTCTACTGATGTATTTCCTTCAGCAAGTTCTACTCACTAAATGTTCCATAATGTCCCCAAACTGAACTATCATCTGGATACCAAGTATTTAAATATAAAAGCCTATGCTTTTCATTTATTTATTTATGTATTTAAGTATTTATTTTATTCAAACTTGCATTCTGGTAAACTCTTAATTTGTCATTTTATGTGTGATTTTCTGTTTCAGTATACAGATATTTAGTGAGACCATGCTGTGTGCTGGGAGAAAGGGCTATTGCTTTTTCTGAGTTAGACACCATTCCATAGTTCAATTGGGAAGTGATACAAATCAGAATTGTTATAACCTGGTACAGTAACCAATTGGAAAAAGCAAAGAATCAAAGTGGGTTCAAAGAGATAGCATTTTGCTTGATCTGTGAAGGCAGAACAGTGTGTTTGTGTGCACGTGTATGTGTGTCGTCATGGAGGAGGCACAGCAGCATAACAAATGTCCTGAGGCTCAACAGAGATACTAGACCCAAGTGGTAGACTTTATGGGTCACTGATACATTTTTTTCTTAGCTTCAATTGTTCACGTGGCTAGTGGCTATGGCACAGAGACCAAATAAAATAGAATAAGGTTTCCCGTGCAAATCTTGACTCTGGGCCATGCTACCCTGAACACATACCCTCACCTTTTCAAGCCATGGTTTCCTCATCTTAGCATCAGAGATATTTATGGTAAGTTACCCCATAGAAAACATAAAGTATTGTCAAGTACCTGGCCCACTGTAAAGCCAATAAATATTGACTATGTTTTATAGCACTGTTTCATTAAAGGTCTAAAGAGGAAGTTAGAAAAGGGATGGCAGATTTTAGAAGAAGTAGAGTGAGAGGCAGGAGTTTAAGGAACAAACTATAACAAATGACTTAGAAATGGTGGATGAAAGAATGCATTTCAGTAGTGAGTGGTCCAGGACCATCCAGTACCAACACATGCCTGAGACTGGTAAACTGATGATCTATTCTAAGAGTAAACACAACAGAGTGTGGAAACAGAAGATAGACCCTCATGAATTTAAAAGCAAGTGGAAGATAAAATGATAGAGAAGTAGACTGGAGGATATTGTTTTTTGAAAGTTTGGATATAGGAAATCTCAGCATCTTGAGGAACTCTAAAGAGGAGAGGTGGCTTTGGCAAAGATAAGAAGCGAGTATCTTCATAAACAGAAGGAATCATAAAAAAAAAATTAGGATTCTGATAACCAGGTAAAATCAGTGTTGATCTCTCCTTCCTGTGTTTGGTAAACTCTGAATATTCCTGAGATCCAAGGCCACAAGAAAAAAGAGGAAGTGAGTTTTCTCAAGCTAATTGCCAGGTGTTGTGCAAAACCACTTCCAATTCAATGATACACTGAATCTTTACAGAGACCCGACAAGAAACCCTCCCATTAATAATTTATGTATTTTTTTATGTGAAAAAAGAAGGACTTAAAGAGAACAAACAGGTAATTCTTGCAAGGTCAAAAATAAGTTTTGTTTTAACCAACTTAGATTACTTCCAAAGGCTGTGTTATATCCTGAACTACCCAGTGGATTTGCTCAGAGGCTGGAATTTGGAAGTTATGACTATTGATACATCAGAGTGTATCACAACTTTGCCTGTATTCTTTGCATCCCTTCTCGGCATTCCCACAAACTGAATCTCACACTATTCTCTCCATTCATCCAGACCTCCCACCCTTGTTAGAAGTCTCAGGCTGGAGGTGCCTTTCCTATGCAGTGAGAGGGGAGATATATCTGGATAATTAACTTGTCTTTTGCCTCTCTAATATCTGATGGATAGTATGGGTAATACCAGCCTTTGGACTTAGATGCAAACCTCTAAGACATGACATGCATTATCATCAGATTTTCTCCAGCACCCTGGTGTAGCTCCCCCTGACCATACTGACTTGATAGCACATCTTAAGCTGGAGTCAGTATTAGTGTCCTGTTAGTGATGAAACAAATCACCCCAAGTTTACTAATTCAACACACTGAAAATTATGATTACTTTATAGCTACGAGGAGCAGTGTTTAAAAAAGGCTAGAAGCTATTAGTAGGTCTGTGTTCATTTTGGGTGTTCAAGGGTAGGAACTTGTTCCTGGATCACTGAGGTGCTGGAAGAAACTAGTACCATGCAATTTATATCCTGCTTTTATGCTTGGCTAACATCTGGATCCTTGTCTCAGGTTCTGGAAGTCTTTCTCCAAATCTTACTCATGATATTCATTAGAACACTGGGCATCGTAGCCTTCGCATGCAGCTGTTTCTAACCAATATAGTTATTGTGTGTATGTATGTATATGTATGTATTCATACATGTGTGCGTGTACATATGTGTATAATGAATGCCACAACACATGTGAAAGTCAGATGACAACTTACAGAGCTGAGTCAGTTTTCTCCTAGGTGGGTCTGGGATTGAAATCATGTCAACAGTTTTGATGCCAAGAGCAGTTTTATTGGCCTTTGGCCATCTATATAAAGCAGGTAATCTCCATATTATATAATCAGCAGACCAGTGATTATAATTCCATCTGTGGTTTTAAATAATTTCTGCTGTAATTGGAGTGTCTGGATATTAGGATACAGCTAGCTGGTAAGTGGGGACTTATTCTGCTGTGCACAGTCTCAAGGTGTGGCTTCTCCTCTTCTACTCTGTACTGAGTTTTCACTATAAGCTCCATATAAGACCCTTTGTTTCAGGGTCTATTTTCAGGACAATGATGAATACTCAAGAGTTAAAGAATGCCTGTTGGTTTGTATTAGGGAGAGTCAGTGGAGCACATAAGCCAGAACACTCAGTCTAGGCAAAGAATGTGTGCACAACTGAACGTGTGCACCTCCTTGTTGGGCTCATTGGCTTTCTGGCAGACAACCAGGAAGGATGGTGAGATCTCACTAATGAGATTCTCCCTGCTCACCTGAAACCCTCCCCCAGTAACGTTGCTTACCAGCATGTCCCTGCATACAGCATTTATAACACAAAGGCGTGGGGCTACGACACTGTCGAAGGCAGCTGCTTGTTAGTTAGTACAGATATGAGCCAAGGCTGTTGATTCCGTAGTGCTATGGGGTGAGGCATAGGAAACGAACATGCTGCTACCTTCAGGGTCAATATGCAAAACAGGAAGGGGAGAACTGAAGCTTGACAGGCTGTCAGTAGGAACATTAGCTGTCTCTCAGAGTCTGGAGGTTCAGTTTTCACGCACATCCTTCACCAGGTCTCTAACATACTCTCTTTCATTTGCTTCTTGATGTAAATATCATTTGGCTTTGTGTCATCCTGTGCTACTCTCCCTAGTCTCTGTGTATGCTGACCCTCTGGTTGTTTCCACCATGTCAGTGTTCCTGGTGCTGGAGGTCCATATACCTAAACCTAGGACGTTTTCTGATGTGTGAACCAGGTGGATCACAGGCTCTGCCAGGTGATACAGGAGGGACAGTGTTTAAGCACAGCATGCTCTAGTCCTTGAAAGTCCCACTTCAGAAGCCATTAGCTGGAAGGCTGTGACTGAGGAGGTCTTAGTGTTAATGGCTGTGATATATGCTGCACACCCACTTCTCCTTTGCCTCCACTCCCTTTCTTCAGCCCTAAAGCTCCAATTTGTACTTACACTTCCCTTTACAACCTAATCTTCACCCCCTGAAATGCACATCCTACATCCAGATTCCGCATGGCAGCCGCATTCACAATGCCTCTCATGAAAAGCCTTTTATGATCTTGAATTTTATACTTCTCAACAAGTTTTTACCAGGACTTTCAAAATATACATTCCTAATATCCCAACAAAGGGGAGGCTGCATTGGAAGAGAAATACTATAAAATAATTTGGTGAAGAACTAATAAAAGATGCAATCAGTCAAGTGAGCGACAGAAGTAGTTTCTTTCAACATCAAATCTAATGGTTTCTTTTTGTAGTACAAAAGTGCTCCATTAACAGTGTGAGTCTTTTATTTAGGTAATTCACACGAGTGGTTGCCAGATGTAGTTTATTTTCAGAAGGGCACACTTATAGAAGCTGCACACTGAGCCAGAGACTGAGTTATCTCTATCTATTGCACTCTCTGATGACCTTTCAGAGTGGAAATAGCACTGAAATTCTGAATTTGAAACCCTCAAAATCAGATCCAAGTAGCACTTCATGTTTGAAAGGATGGTTGGATGTCAGTGCTGGGCTACAGAGAATAGTAGAGTAATTTCCTGCCTCTCGTCTCCCAAGATATAAACCTTTCTTTGCAATCCCACTCCCCATTGGCTCTGGCTGGTTTCTCCATCAACCAAGACTGTGTTAGAAGTCACGTTGGTTCTCATTCCCACCCTGCAATTAGAATACATCTGTTCAAAGCCCTTGGACTCACGCTTTCCAGGAGGTGATCCAATTAGTTCACATTCATTCACACAGTCTCTGTGTTTACAGAGTGATACATTTCCAGTTCAAGAGTTCATTGAATAACCAGTGGTTGGCCAGGAGTGTGGATTAGAGGTGGGGTGCTTTCTGCACATGCTGGAGGCTTTAGATTCAATACTCATCACAGGGAGAAAAGTTATATCACTTTGAAGATGATGTTTTTAATCAAAATAGCAGATAAAATGATACCAACGATACCAGCAAATCAATGTGCTTGTTTTCAAAGAGACTTGGTTAAAACCCAAATTTGTTATGCTTTAACATGTATCTTTGGAGCTATTATGCATCTCTTAGGACACGTTAGTCCTATTTTGATGAAAGTATGACTACAGAGCTGAAATTATATTCCTCTACCCCCAAATACGTCTTGCAATCTTAGTTTCATAAAATGAGTGCATTGCAATATATACTACAAAGGAGACTCCCTGCTAATAAGTTATTTAAAGACAAAGTGAAGACTTCTCAGAAGATAGTTTTGAGTGCATATAACATTGATTCTTCTTCACTCTGTATTGTAATAAGTCAGTTTCTCAATTGAGGAAAATGGGGAAGGCTTGAGCTAACATGAATCTAACTGGATTAAAAATGTCTAGAGGACATTAAGAACAGGTTTGAAATGAAATGCAATAGAGTTTTCTGTCCTGGAAAAGATTTAGCCAATGTTGAGATGATAAGCAATATCTTTTTGTTTTTTTATTCTTCTTTAATGCAATACATCTCAATAGCAATCTCCACCCCCTTCACTCCTCTAAGTTCCCTCCCACCTCCTTTTCCCCCAAGATCCCTCCTAGGGATATCAACTGAACATGGCATAACAAGTTACAATAAGACTAGGCACAATCCCTCATAACAGGACTAGGCAACCCTTTAGGAGAAAAGGGGTCTCAGGAGCAAGAAAAAGAGTCAGAGACACAAATAATATCTTGTTATAGATGATATGCATGCATGCATGTGTGTGTGTGTGTGTGTGTGTGTGCGTGTGTGTGCGTGTGCACATATGTAACCAATTGTGTGCATGTCTATGGAATATAGAGACTACAGGAACCCATAGATAGCATTCTCCAGGTGCTATCCACATTGCCTCTGGGACATTGTTTCATTGGCTTAGAACTTGCTGGATGGGTTAGCCTGTCTGGCCAATAAGCTTCAGGCACCTGCCTATTTCTACCTCTCGAGCACCAGGATTATAAGTATGCTTTATCATGCCTGGCTGAGAATTTAACTCAGGTTCTTTTGCTTGCATAGCAAGAATTGTACAATCTGAGAAGTTTTTCCAGCCCCGAACATGGCTTCTTAAGAATGGATAGGTAGTGGCTTCTTATATAAATAAGACACACAAACTTTATAGATAGGAATTTTATCATAAGGCTAAATCTTGGGCTTATTTAAACTGTATATTCTAAGAAAAAAAATAGTTTCAGTCTCCATGCCTTAGACTCCATATTTATAAAGTGTGAAGCTGCATCAGACTCTCTCTGAGACTCTTTGAAGGTTAGAAATTATTGCAAACTATGTTCTTCAACATCCCATTAAAGGAGTTACCATGGTACAGGCTATATGTGGGTCAAGGCTTGATAATCCTCTTGTAACCACTCTATCTTCCTTTCACATTTTATTTGGCTGACTTTTCTCCCTTATTTTCTCCTCTCACCCTATTAAATCTCTAAATCTCTTGTGTTGGACAGATCAGGCCATGGGTAGAATTTACTTAATAGAGTTCCTACAAGAGAATACCTCCTGAAAGGATCAAGTACACTACTTTGATGAAAAACAGAGAGTAGAGTAATCCAGACAAATGAAAATCATGCCATACATGAACAAATATACAAAGGCTTCTAAACTGACTGATAATTTTTGTTTAGGGATGGAATATCACTGAATGAAGCTGGGGGTGGGGAATATGTCAGAGGAAAGCCATGTGCCTCATCAAATGGAGCCTAATAAGAGGAAAGCTCACATGTGAATAGTTACCATCTATGTTGTATTTTGTCAAATGCTTAGGAGCTTGATACAATGAAGAAACTTAGGTCTAGAAAATCTAACTGTTATTCAGTTACACCCCTATGCAGTGCCACAAACCAAAACAGTGAGACATGAGCAAAGGAGAAATATTTGTTGGGATGAAAATTTTGCCGAGGATGAAAGGGAGGTTAAAACAATCACAATGAATAAAATGATCAAAGAACAACTATTTTAAAAGAAAGCTTTGTACTTTATGGATTTTCAGGTTTTGAAAATATGGCTTTGGGAAGTAATGAGTTGTGTCCCATATGGTGGTCTCTTGAATATGAGTGTGGAAGGCAAATCAAACAAATTAGATAAGGAAGGATATTTCATTCTATTATTTTCTTTATTATGTATATCTGTTTATGTGTGTGTATGTGCTAGTGTGTACATGTGTATGCATGTGTGTGTGTGTATGTGCTTGCATGTGTGTGTATGTGCATGTGCATGTGTGTATGTACATGTCAGTCAGAAGATGATTTCAGGCATCTTCTCCAACCACTCCGCATATTGTTTTTATTCTACTATTCTATGTGCAATTATTCTGTGACAGGGGGAGAGATTGCTTTATCTACTATTTCTATTAGAATAAAAAGAAATATGAAATAAATTATGGCATAAATACAATTTCCTGGAGCAGGTAGAAATAGGTAACCTGGAAAAAATGAGGTAACATGCACTTAAATGTGAAAATGTTTATGTATATAAATATGTATAACCTATGAACATATATATTAGTGTGTGTATATGCCAATGTGTACATGGTATACTTGTATATTCATATGTGTATCTGTTATGAATGGCTGCATCTGTGTCTTTGTGGATGTGTGAATATGTGTGTAGGAGGCAAATGTGTGTTTGTGTGTGTTTACATGTTTATGTTTGTGCATGGTGTATATACTTACTTGTGAATATGTGTGTGCATGTCTGTATTTGTGTGTCCATGCTTGTGTGTGTGTCTATGTCTATATTTGTTTGCATGTGCAGGGATTTTTCTGTGCTTATGTCAATGTGTGTGAATGACTCATAAGAGAAGTGAGGTTTATATATTCACTGAATTTTGATTTTTTTGAAGAATTACTACTCTCTTGCCTCATGTCACACTAAAAGTATTTCCCAACAGTCACACAAAAATACAATAAATATACAAACTGAATGGACCTTGAACTTTACTCTCGATACGCTTATTTAAATTCAATATACTTGAATAGAATAATGCACCTCTATGTGGCACAGTGGCTTTGTGCTATGAATAATACATATTAATAAACCAGGGGGAAGTATTTGTTCCCTGCCCCACTCTCTCTGTTTCTGTCCTCTTGGTGGTGTTCTCCCTGTCAAAACTTTCTCAGATCATGAAAGGCAATAAAAAACATACAGCCATTTCTTCCTCTTCTCAATCCTCTGCTCTGTCATTGCTGAGCCACAGAACCATCCATTAGTGTTCTTTTTAATAAGTCACTTTCTTTGGGTTAGAAGTGAGAACATTAAAATTAGTGAGGAGCCATGCTAGGCTTTCAAAGGGGGGCAATGATGTGTTATCCTCTCACAATTAGTTTTAATTAGCAAGGTTGTTGCTAATTTAGGAGAATACAGCAGGACACTTATTCTTTTCCAATTTTGGTAATGTCCAGTTAATGATGGGACGGAATCCTTTGTCAGGAAGATCCTAGATAAGGTCAAACATGTCAACAAGTCGGGACGCCATCTCAAGTCCCTCCTGTCCTTAATGCAGATTTTCTCTCATTATAGCTCAGCTTGTGTGTATATACACATGCATGGTTCCATGAATACGTAGCAAGAAGACTTCAGGAAGTGATTGATAATCCATTCCCCCTCTAATTATGGAAGAAGAAGTAAAGTTTGATACTAAGTTTGGGCACCAGTTACAGGGGGAAAGACCAAGAAGGCTTGTTTAATGAAGAAAAATCTGTCCATTAACAAGGATTATTCATATCCAGGCTGTTTGTGGTGCACTGTTGGCATCAATGTTCTTTCTACAAATGTGAGTATGGATAGCAGGAGTGTTCAGAGAAGTTTTTAGTTCTTTTCATTCTGTGCAGCATTTTCATGCCCCTACCTCCTCAGACCACCCATGTGGCTGCAACAAGCAAGCTATCCCCAGGAAACTTTACTCATCTCTGTCCTTACATCACACGTGGAGGCTTTGCCAGTAGTCATGGTCTGTGTCAACTACAACCTCACCCCTTTCTAATGCCCAATACAACCAATGATAATAGTCTGTAAGCTCACACAGAGTGAGCCCTTAGAAACACAAAGCAAATGTCTTGCTTTCCCATACAGCAAGGACAGAGCATGTTTCCCACATCCCAGTCCTCTCAGGACCATCTCACAATACCAGTCACAATTGGTAAGTAACTCTCATCTGTGCAAAATGAGATGTATACTGAGTGCTTAGACCCAAATGGTACCTCTGTAGGGGCCTGGGAAGATCAGGGAAGAATGAATGAAGGACTATTGGAATTGAAAGATAACCACAATCTCGTGGCTGGTTTTAGATGCCAGTTGGCCACTGCAATCTTGAATATGTGACTGTCTGCATGGGACTGGAGACAAAAGGAAATGGGGGACAAATGTAGGTGGGGGACTACTTGGGAGAAGTGGGTTGGTAGGAGCTGTGGGATGAGAGAGGGTAGTGAGGGGTGTGTATGTGATGACTGCGTTACAGACTAAAATGATATTGTCAAAAATTTTAAATTAGACAAAAGTTTAAAAGAGCATATATATTTAGACAAAACGCCTTTCTACTATACACTATTTTCTGAAGTTACTTGAAAGGCCTTGATGTAACACGCTTCTGGAAGACTTAAAGTTTTTGGCTATATTGTATTTTTTTTTAGAAGAAATGAACCTTAGATTTGGCTTGCAGTTCATCATTGTGGGAAACTATAGTGGTGTTTCATTCCAAAGAAACACAACTTCAGAAGTGCAAGGGACTGCCTATCACATTGTCCTAGGAGAAAACGGGAAGTCAGTGTGACCCCAAATTCTAGAATGGTATGGCCCGAGGGTGCATTTCCTATTGGTTTGCAATGACCACCTTTCTGGTTGGACTATAATTACTATCACCAAGGTGAGTTCTGAGAATGAATAAAACAAAGCTTGTGTATGCCAAGATTTAGCTGGAAGAGTGAGATCCCTTGCCTCTGTGTCATGAAGATGTCACAGAAGACATTTTTTGTATTGTTTCCTAGCAAGAACCACACTGGCTGGGCTCTGCTATAGCTGTTCATGGCTGTGTGCACTTAGGGGAATAAGCGTACACAGGAAAACTGGCTAGAACATGTTAGAAAAGAAAGCTTAGACAGAACATCAGGGCATTGCACGTGGCCTCACTCTCACTGCCAGGAGAGCCATCGCCATTGCTCACCTCCTTGGGCATGACCTCACTCTCACTTTATCATTCAGCCTTTGCTGAGGACACTGGATCAAAGTCCACGAAACACGCTTTCTGATGTTTGGCCTGCTTTGTAGTTATTTTGCTTTCTAAGCCTAGATGGTTGAAATATCAAGTGCATAGCTATAAGTAATGTTGGCAGCTCTTATCCTGTTATCACTGCTAATAATTTTTCCCATGGTAAGAAGCCACATCTTGTTAACATTAAGTAAGGTTAACCTTGTTTATTTTTTTGTTTGTTTATTTATTTTCATTAAATGTACCCAGAGTTTTGTCAGGAAAAGCTCGTGGAACTCAGAAAGCAAACTATCTAGGAACATGAGTATCCACACACAGCTCCTTCTAGCCATGCAACTCCTAAAACACCTTGGAAAAATCTGTAAAATGGGTTAAAAATGTATCCTAGTAAGATATCCTTCAAACTGATATAAAGTTGACAAAAAGCAACAAGGTAGAGGGATCAGAAATAATGAAATCGTGTGCATCCGCAGAGTTGGAAATGAGCTATACTTCCAGGGATGGTGATATACCAACGTCACCCTTGTAGAGACACATTTGTAAAGTACTACTACAGATGTGTGTCTCTACCAACTAGCAACACTGAGGGATCTTTTTGAAAGATCCTGGATGCTGTGGTCGATGCTCTTATTCTGTGACTGTAAATAACATACATTATTTGAGCACACAGGTAGATTTTACACTGGATACTAATGTTTACAGAAACTATGGAAGGCATGCTTTGTTCTAGGTTTCTAGTGTGAGGAATGATTTACATTTTGTTTCAGTTCTCTCTTTAACATTTTATTTGCCAATTGTTACTTATTAAATTGAATTAATATTTTGTTACTGTGCATTCAGCCAGCAGATGTTACAAGGAATTGCAATATTGCATCGGACAACCATTGAAATGAATGAAGATCTATTTTCTTTACACACTATATCCTGCCAAGCTCCTGAGAGATGGAGATGACACAGTGGTTTGGTATGGACTTGATTTAAAATTACAGGATTGAAACCTCAAATATTAAGATACATGTGAAGCTGAATTAGGCAGTGCTTAAAGCTGAGCAATAAATCACATTTTCCACTCTCTTCTCTGATTTTAAGAACCAGCAGCAGGAAACTAGAGGCATCAAAGACTGTGGTCCGATGGAATTTTAAAGAATAGTCTAGTTCCCATTCCTGTCATGGGAACAATTTTTGGCTAATCTCTTCCTCCGTGAGGAGCCTCTCTCCAATCTGAACATTCCCTTCTGGGAAGAGGAACTCGGCATCCCCTGTAATTCTATTATTGATCATTGATTTTCCTTTTTCCTTTAAGACTAAATAGTTTTCTCAGCTATTTTGTTTTCTTCCATTGTAGCACTTAGGAGTTCCAATGCAGACCCAGTTTTTATTTCTTTAAGCTTTTAGCAGAATGCATTAGATGGAAAAGAAAGTATGTTTAATGGTAAAGGAAAAGTTCTTCCACACCAAGGCTAATTCTAATAAGGAAACAGCACATCACCAATGCCTTTGTGTTAAAGTTCACTTCATCAGAAATGTTCTTGCATAACAGTGCTATACCAAAGTCTTTCATGACCTCTCTGGTTTTGTTTATTCTAACATATTCCCTACATGTAATTTCCTCATGTGTACACCACACAGATTTAAATGCAGGCCTTTCGCACAGTCTGTAGATCTTCCTTTAATGTAGGTGCCTTCAGTGCAAAGGGCCTACTTGAAGGGTGGCTCAAAGATGGTTTACTCTCATTAATGTTCTTCAAATTTTACTTTTGATCAGAGTTGGCAAAGGAAGTATAGATCACATAGAAACCAAATCTCTCCCCTTTGAGACCATTCAAGTTTCTGTACTCTCTTGGCTCTCCTGAGAGCTCACTGTTCTCATTTTCAGCACAGTGGGGATTTGTCCTATGCTGAGAAAGGTTTCATGACCCCAGGAATACTCACATGAGTCAGGCAGAGAAAAGAACTGTTATTTACTTGGTTGTATAATTTAAGCCATTTAACCACATAAGTGTGGCAATGTGTTGTAACTGCAAAGCAAATAAGCCACCCTTGTCAAAAGAACGTACCTCTTTTTTTATAAGTTGTGAAATTCGCTATCAATTCATATGCAATCCCAGATCAAAAATGGAGGGTTTCCAGATGCGCCAGTGCATGAGAATGGAAGTAATTGTTTGTGGTTTTCATGAGAAGATTGCCAGTTTGCAGCATTTAAATTACATACAAACTGGTTTTCACGTCTCTAATTGTAGCTCTGCTGTTTTCGGGAAGGGTTGAATTGACATTGACAACCACAGACTTAGAAGAAACACAAAGACATGAAACCAGCGCTACATTTGCCCCCAAAATGATTCAGTGAATAGTGCTACAGTGTTTTATTTATTCCTTGGTACGCCAAATTTTCCTTTTCTTCTAAGGAGCAGTGCTGACTTCAGTAAGTTAATGAGAAATTGTTACTTCAGGGAGTTTGAGTAAATACAACAAATGGCTTTTGTGAATTATTATGTGCTCACTTATTTATTTATTTTAGGAGTACTTGAATCTAATATAATCTCATCTGTTTATTTTCTTTGAAATAAGAATATGCATTTACCTTCAGTGCTTAATTGACCAGACCAGCACTCATACAGGTTTTTCCATGATAATAACATGTGGGGACTCGGGAAAATAAACACAGAGTCATATAATAATATTCTAGGTGTTACTTTTTGCTTTAATCCCCAACTTTTTTGTAATATAAGGCCACTAACCTCTTAGGCCAGAAGAATGAAAAACTTGCTTTTAGAGAAACAAAACAACAAAACAAAGAGGTAATTCTGATTTTGGGTTTGTAGAGCCAACTGAATGTGGCCTGTTCATTTTGGCATACAAACAACTGCCTCAGAAAAGATTACCAAAACCCTCCTGTTCAGTATTTGTTTCCTTTGAAAAAACATTTAATTCTTAAAGGGTCATACTGAGTTAAAATGTAGTTGTGAAGATAAACAATGGCTTAGCAAGAGTGAATTTGAGCATGGAAAAGGCCATATTAAAAGCAGAAAACAAATGAAAAAAAATTTTTTTTTTAAAGAAAACCTCTCTGCATTTGGGCAAGTTTACAAAAGAAACTGCCTACGTTTTGCTTGGCATAGCATTTTGAAAGCTCCCACAGTGAGAATAATTAGAAGAAGCCATTTATGTGTATATTTCTAGAAAAGCTGAACTCGTGCATGCATGCAGAGGACTGGGCAAGAAGAGTTATTCTGCTGCAGCAACAAGGAGTTCTGCATGGTTTTCTTTCTTTCTTTCTTTCTTTCTTTCTTTCTTTCTTTCTTTCTTTCTTTCTTTCTTTCTTTTTAATTTTTTGTAACTTGTTTTTCTTTTTTTTTAAATTTTAACTTATTATTTTATTAGATATTTTCTTTATTTACATTGCAAATGCTATCCCGAAAGTTCCCTATACCCTCCCCCGTGCCCCTGCTCCCCTACCCACCCACTCTCACTTCTTGGCCCTGGCATTCCCATGTGCTGGGTCATATAAAGTTTGCAAGACCAAGGGGCCTCTCTTCCCAATGATGGCTGACTAGGCTATCTTCTGCTACATAGGCAGCTAGAGACATGAGCTCAGGGGGTACTGGTTAGTTCATATTGTTGTTCCACCTATAGGGTTGCATCCCCCTTCAGCTCCTTGGGTACTTTCTTTAGCTCCTCCACTGGGGGCCCTGTGTTCCATCCAATAGGTGACTGTGAGAATCCACTTCTGTGTTTGCCAGGCACTGGCATAGCCTCACCAGTAACATCATCAGATCCTACTGCAAAAGGCTATACTCAACAAAACTGGAAAACCTCGATGAAATGGACAAATTCCTAGACAAATACCAGGTACAAAAATTAAATCAGGATCAGATTAATGATCTAAACAGTCCCATTTCCACTAAAGAAATAGAAGCAGTCATCAATAGTCTCCCAACCAAAAACAGCACAGGACCAGATGGGTTTAGTGCAGAGTTCTATCAGACTTTCAAAGAAGACCTAATTCCAACTCTCCTCAAAGTATTCCACAAAATAGAAACAGAAGGTACTCTACCCAATTCATTCTGTGAAGCCACAATTACTCGGATACCTAAACCACACAAAGAAAGAGAACTTCAGACCAATTTCCCTTATGAATATCGATGCAAAAATACTTAATAAAATCCTCGCAAACTGAATCCAAGAACACATCAAAATGATCCTCCATCATGACCAAGTAGGCTTCATCCCAGGGATGCAGGAATGGTTTAATATACGGAAATCCAACAATGTAATCCACTACATAAACAAACTCAAAGACAAAAACCACATGATCACTTCATTAGATGCTGAGAAAGCATTTGACAAAATCCAACACCCCTTCATGATAAAAGTCTTGGAAAGATCAGGAATTCAAGGCCCCTACCTAAACATAATAAAAGCAATCTACAGCAAACCAGTAGCCAACATCAAAGTAAATGGAGGGAAACTCGAAGCAATCCCACTAAAATCAGGGACTAGACAAGGCTGTCCACTTTCTCCCTACCTATTCAATATAGTACTTGAAGTCCTAGCCAGAGCAATTAGGAAACAAAAGGAGATCAAGGGGATACAAATTGGTAAGGAAGAAGTCAAAATATTATTATTTGCAGATGATATGATGGTATACATAAGTGACCCTAAAAAGTCACAACAGCTTCAGTACAGTAGTAGCTGGATATAAAATTAACTCAAACAAATCAGTAGCCTTCCTCTACATAGTTTTCAAAGGTGCTGAAGGAGGTCATGATATGTGACACAGCAGGCTAATGTGGTATTCTCTGGAGTTTGTTACTGTTTTTCTGTTGCTTTGTGCCATACTTATAGCATTGCTGAAATTCAGACCATTGGAGTGGTAGGATTGAAAAGTTGAAATAAGATGGTAAGCTTCAGCTCCATAAAAGAGAAACCTGTCTTCTGCCTGGAATCATTAAAAGCTGGACTGAGTTGTTTGGCACAGTGCACATGCAGCAGTAAAGGCAAAAACAGGATGTATGGTCAGCTGAACATTGAGGGAGAGGGTAGGCTAGACAATTTATGAAATCCCTTTTCCTGAGCCTTACTTAGATTTGTCTTAAGAACCATCCTCAGCTTTGGTACCTTGGCTTTGCATAAGCTGCCTTTTCTTGTTCTCAAGGTGCCATAGCTTGTGGCTGTGCTGTGTGGTAGTAGAGGCAATTAATCCTCTTCATTATCACTGATCCCCCCTTTTCATGGGTGATGCTAATAGAGTAACTACTAAAGATGTACTGATGCATCTGAAGTCAGTCATACCAATATCCCTGCAAACCAAGACTTGCCTTACTTTTAATAAACACTCTTAACTTGCCTGCTTGTCTCCTATTTGACTTAGTTCAAATAAGAAGGGATTGAAAATTACTACACGTTGGTCTTTCTTCTTCTTGATTTTCTTGCGTTTTGCAAATTGTATCTTGGGTAGTCTAAGTTTCTTAGAATACCAAGTTCTTAGAATACCCAAGATACAATTTGCAAAACGCAAGAAAATCAAGAAGGAAGATCAACATGTGGATACTTCATTCCTCCTTAGAATAGGGAACAAAATACCCATGGAAGGAGTTACAGAGACAAAGTTTAGAGCTAAGACAAAAGGATGGACCATCCAGAGACAACCCCACCTGGGGATCCATCCCATAATCAGTCACCAAATACAGACACTATTGCACATGCCAGTAAGATTTTGCTGAAAGGACCCTGATATAGCTGTCTTGTATGAGGCTATGCCAGTGTCTGGCAAGTACAGAAGTGGATGCTCACAGTCAGCTATTGGATGGAACCCAATAGCAATGGAGGAGTTAAAGTACCCAAGAAACTGAAGGAGTCTGCAACCCTGTATGTGGAACAATAATATGAACTAACCAGTACCCCTAGAGCTTGTGTTTCTAGCTGCATATGTAGCAGAAGATGGTCAGTCATCATTGGGAAGGGAGGCCCCTTGGTCTTGCAAACTTTATATGCCCCAGTACAGGGGAATGCCAGGGCCAAGAAGAGGGAGTGGGTGGGTAGGGGAGCAGGGTTGGGGGAGGGTATAGGGGACTTTCAGGATAGCATTTGAAATGAAAATGAAGAAATTATCTATACAAAAATTGAAAAAATAAAAAATAAAATTACTACACTATAATTTAGCATAGATTCGACTAAGTTATTATCAAGATCACTTTGTGTTGCCAGAAAACTCCTGTGCATTTCTAGCAATCAGGTTTTTGAGGTAGCCTGCATCACAAGCAAAATGTTGGTCTACTAAACCTTGACTCAATGTCAGACAATATCATTTTATTTTCTGGTAGACTTTCAAGCAGCCCATGTCTTTCCTTGATATTATTTTTATGTGAAATGTTTAAGCTTAGGCACCTGAATCATCTTGTTTTTTTTTTTTCTTTCTTTCTTTTTTGGGAGGAGGGTTGTGGCCATGAGCACGTATGATGGTGCCTTCTGAAATATTAACTTTTACTTCTTCCCTTTCTTCACAAAACCTTTCCTCTATTCAATCACAGATGCCAACTTTGCCTCTGGAGAGATGAAGGATGGTTTTATAAGACTGGGAGAAGAAAAAAGCAGTAAGTCAGTGATCTCTCTATCCCCAAATAGGTTTTTTGAGAAACAAAAGGGAAAACCTGATGGTTGGCAAGGCAGGGTCTATTATATCACAAGAGCTTTAGGAAGAATAGAGGGCCCTCTTTTGTCTCTAAAGTTGGCTAGGATAGCTACAAAGAGGAAAGAAAGGAAGATGGCTTAATATGAGAGAAAGTCAATTGCAGGGGAGGGAGGATGGAAGAAAACATTTTGGGGGGCAAATAGCCCTAAGAGTAGACAATTGTCAAGTGGCATAGGTGGAAAACCCCACAGAGTATGGGAAGCAAAGCCTGAATAATCTCACAGTAACACTGTTTTACAACAAAAAACATTCCTCATGGTGGTTTTGTTATCTTTCATTACTACTTAAGGAAAACACAAAAGCTTCATGTTAGAGATTAAAATATTTCTTAGATTCTGTGATCGCACATATCAGGGATGTTGTTGTTTCAGATCTACAGTATCTGCAGCCTCAAGTGAAAGATGCAGAAGTTGGTTGAATTGTGTTGTACCATAATGTTTTGTTATATAGAAAGTTTTAGTTACTTTTACAACATGTAAATCAGCCAAAAATATAACTATAATCACAGATATTACTTTTTCCATTTCCTTCGTCAGGTACCCTCTGCCCAACCACATGTCATGCCTGACAGAAGTTCAGGTACGCTGCTGCTCTGGATCTCCTCCATCCTTTCCACCCTCTTGGTACCAACCAAGACTATACCCCTTCCCTTCTAATTTCCTTGAACCAGTCTTCAACTCTTTGAGATACTCCTTGCTGGATCAGAGGCCAAGCAGGTCACCAGATCTACAAGGATTCCATCTGCCCACAGACCTCCTCCACCCTCTTCGTGCCCACTTTTCACTATCCCTAATGCCCTCTTCCATCTTCATCACCATGTCCAAGCTCCCAACTCAGGCATGACCCCCTGCTTGACAGGAGACCATACCTACCAACATATATTCAGCCCCAAACTCAGGTTGAGACTCCCCTCTCAACAACAGGGCACACAGACCAGAAGACCAAAAGGGAAACAAAAAAGAAGGCACAAAGAAAATCTCAGAAACTAGTCCTTAGACCTGCAAACCCAAACCCAGATGTCTAGATACCAGTGTAAGAACACAATCAACAATAGCCAGGTCAACATGGTACCACCAGAGCCCAGATATCCTATAACAGCAAGCCCTGGATATTTCAACCCAGGTGAAGCATAAGAAAAAGTACTTAAAACCAACTTTATAAAGATGATAGAGGTCCTTAAAAAGAAGTGAGTAAATCCTTTAAAGAAATTGAGGAAAAGACAAACAAAAAAAAAATGGAAGAAATGAATAAATTGCTTTGAGAAAGCTAAGAAAAAACAATCAAACAAACTAAATAGTTGAAGGAAACAAAAGCAACTGTTCAAGACCTAAAAACAGAAACACAAGCAATAAAGAAACCACAAACTAAGGGAATGCTGAAAATGCAAAATCTAGGTAATCAAACAGGAACTACAGATGACTTATCAACAACAGAGTACAGGAGATGGAAGAGAGAATCATAGATGTTGAAGAAACATTAGCAGAAATAAATATAGTTAAAGAAAATGCTAAACCTAAAAACTTTCTGTCACAAACATCCAAAAAATCTGGGACACACTAAGGAAGGCGATAAAGAGATCTAGGGAGTGGTGATTGCAGGGTAAGAGCCTACCCTGCTAAGTTTTCATTTGTACTTACAAAGACAGGTAGATTTCTGAATTCAATGCCAGCCTGGTACAGGCTTTGACTTTGAGTTGTTTCTCTCCCTGCTCCCAAACACTCTTTCCTCAGAACTTCTGAACAAGCTAGTCCTTGGCAAGAAACATACCATAACATCAAAGATAGATATTACCTCAGAGTAAAGGTTTGGAAAAACATGTTCCAAGCAAATGGATCTAAGAAGTAAGCTGTTGTAGCTATTCTAATAAATAACAAAATTAACCAACAGGATAGAGAGGGACATTTGATATTCATCAAAGGAAAAATCCACCACACTTTAGTTCTTTACATCTATGCCCCAAATGCAGGGGCACCCATGGTTATAAAAGAAACATTACTAAGTTTAAATCACATTTAGAACCTCACACATTAATAGTGGGAGTCTTCAAATAATAGATCATCCCGCCAAAAACTAGACAGAGAAATTCTGGAGCTAATAGACATTATGAATTCAATGTACCTAACAAATATTTACAGAATATTTATTCAAACTGAAAAGAAAATATATACCTTCTTTTTAGCAACTCAAAGAATATTCTCCCAAAATGACCACAACAGATACATGAAATTGAAATACCCCCCTGCATCCTATCAAACCATCACAGATTAAAACTGGTGTTCAATAACAACAGAAATAACAGAAAGCCTACCAACTCACAAGAACTGAACAACTCCCTACAAATGACTATGGGGTTAAGGCAGAAATAAATGAAGAAAATAAAGACTTGCTAGAATTTAATGAAAATGAATGTATAACATAGCCAAACTTGTGGGACACAATGAAACTAGTACTAAGAGAAAAGTTCATAGCAATAAATGCCTTCATAAAGAAATTGAAGAGATTTAACAACTCAACTCACACCGGAAATTTCTAGAACAAAAAGAAGCAAACGCACACAAGAGGAGTAGATAGCAGGAAATCATCACAAATAGGGTTGCAATTAGTAAAGTAGAATCAATGAAACAAGAGTTGGTTCTTTGAGAAAGTCAAGAAGATAGACAAATCCTTATCAAAACTAACTAAAAGTCATAGAGAGAGAGTATCTAATTAAGAAACCCAGAAATGAAAAGTGGTTCTTAACAACAGACATTAAGGAAATACAAAGAAACTTTAGGTCATACATTAAAAACCTGTATTCCACAAAACTGGAAGAGCTAAAAGAAGTGGACATTTTCCCAATAGACACTACTTACCAAAGTTAAATCAGAATCAGATGAACAACTAAAATAGAATAGATTTTGCTGGCAGACTAATAGTGGGTGTGGACAGGAACAGGCGTGATCAGTTGTGGTGGGAGAAACAACTGGAATTTGAAGGGGGGCATCTCAGGAGCAAGGTAGAAACCTAGTGAAAGCACACTCAAGAGGAGTAGACATCATAATATAACCAAGCATAGGGCCGATAATAAAATAGGAAAAGAGAAAGCAGTACAAAGATTCAATGAAGCAAAGAGTTGATTTCTTGGGAAAATTTAAGATAGACACTTATCTAACTACAATCCCTTATCCAAATTAATGAAATACGAAATGAAGAGGGGGCATGTGGGACTGAGGGGGCTGTTGGGGAAGAGGGGGGAGGGAGAGAATGCCTGTATCCCGCCAGAGTTCCTGTGCTCTGGGAAGGCAGACTCTGGAGGACTATTCCATGCTTTCCACTCAACCTGGTGAGCATCTGGCTGTGTAAAGCCACTGACCCCACATGGTGGGGGGTTGGATAAGGGGCAGCCACCAATAACAGGGGCCCCAGGAGAGAGGGCAGAGGGAGAGAGGTTCACACATGGGCCTTGATGAACAGAGACAGTCTATGGTCTTAGAGCTTTATTGTAGAAAGGCAGGGGGAAAGAGAAAAGGTAAAAAAGAGAGAGAGACTGGCCATGGCCCAGAAGAGAGAGGGAGAAAAGGAGAGAGAGAAAGGCTGGAGTAAGAGGGAGAGTAAGGAAAGTAAAAGCTTAGGAGAGAATAAGAGAGCAAGGAGGGGCCAAGCAGCCCCTCTTATAGTGGGCTTATTATCTAGTTGTTGCTAGGTAACTGGAAGGTGTCTAGCATGAAGGTCAGAAGCTTGGGACATGGTCTACATGAATACTAGCCTCACTTCTCCTGTGGGGGCTGTGGGGGTGGTAACTTTGACAGGAGCCAGGGGTCCAGGAGACATAAGGGAATGCCTTTAATCCCATGTAGGTGTGCATTAACACCACTGGGTTTCACCGGGGTTCACAACCTCAGCTTGACTGGAGACCAGGTTGTCTGTACATAGCCCACAGGGGCATAACAACCAACACAAAGAAAGGATCATGAGGTCATACTTTATAAATCTGTATTCCAGAAAATTGGAAAAATATAAAAGAGATAGAAAATTATCTCAGTCAATGCCACTTACCAAAGTTAAATTAAGATCAGATAAACAACTTAAATAGACTTATAACTTCAAACAAAATAGAAATAGTCATTGAAATTATCGCAACCCCAAACATCCCAGGGCCAGATGGTTTCAGTACAGAATTCTACCAGGCTTTCAAAGAAGAGCTAATACCAATACAACTCAAATTATTTCACAAAATAGACACAGAGAGAACATTGCCAAATTCATTTTATGAGGCCACAGTCACCCAGATACTCAAACCACACAAAGATTCCAGAAAGAAAGAACTATAGACCAATTTTTTATGAACACAGATACAAACATATTCAATAAAATACTCATAAACCAAATCTAAGAATACATCAATAAGATCATCCACTATGATCATGTACGCGTCATCCCAGAGATGCAGGGATGGTTCAACATAGGTTCTGTCACTGTAATCTAGCATGTAAACAAACATAAAGAGAAAACCATATGATCATCTCATTAGGTGCTGACAAAGCCTTTGACAAAATCCAACACCACTTCATGATAATAATCTTGGAGAGATAGAGATACAAAGGACATATCTAAACTTAATAAAGGTAATTTACAGTAAGCCTATAGCCAACATCAAATTAAATGGAGAGAAATGCAAGCCAGTGAATCAGGAACAAGACAATGTTGTCCACTCTCTTCACATAGTACTTGAAATTCTAGCTAGAGCAGTAAGATTACTAAAGGGGATCAAGCTAATACAAATCAGAAGGGAAGAAGTCAAAGTACTATTATTTGTAGATGATATAATAGTATACATAAGCAACCCCTCAATTTCTACCAGGGAACTTCTAAAGCTGATAAACACCTTTAGTGAGGTGGTTGGATACAAGATTAACTGAAAAAAGTCAGTAGCTTTCCTATACACAAATGACAAATGAGCTGAGACAAAAATAATAGCCACATGTCTTAGTTTTGGTTTTACTGCTGTGAAAAGACACAGTGACCAATGCAACTCTTATAAAGGCAAACATTTAATTGGGGCTGTGTTACAATTTCAGAGGTTATATACAATATCATTATGGCAGAAAGCATTGCAGTGTCTAGACATGATGTTTGAGGGGCTGAGAGTTCTATATCTTGGTCAGAAGGGAGCCAGAAAGAGACTGGAAATCCACACTGGGCAGAGCTTGAGTGTATGAGATCTCAAAACTCACCTCCACAGCCACACACTTCCTCCAACAAGGTCATACCTACTCTAACAAGGCCACATCTAATAGTGCCACTTTCCATAGGCTTAGCATTTAAATGTATATGTCTATGGGTGTCACAACTATTCTAAACATCATATTCCACTCCCTGGTTCTATAGGCTTGTAGCTATAATGTAATGCAAAATGCTTTTAGTCCAAACTTCAAAAATCCCCATAGTTTATCACAGTGCAAAATTCTGCTTTCTGGGACTAGAACCTTACCCCCTTGTTCAATTGCATCTTTACAGCTTTCTTTTTTCTATGATTTCCTTTACTGCCTACGCTTGTGTGTCAAGGAACTTGCTCTGTAGACCAGGCTGGCTTTGAACTCAGAGATCTGCATGTCTCTGCCTCCTAAATGCTAGGATTATAGGTGTGTACCACCATGCCTAGATCTAAACTTTTCTTTAATTTCTTTTCATTATAGACCTTTATAAGCATGGTCTACCATGTCTCAGGATCTAAGAGTCAAACTAGATTAAAAAAAAAACAAGTGTCATTTCACCCCAAGATCTGGATCAAAAGCCTGTGTCTTCCAGACTTAAGATCTGGATTAAAGGCAGGTTGTCTTCCTGCCTCATGATTTGGATTACAGGTGTGTCCTCAGTGTCTGGATTAGAGTTCATCCCAGATGTTGTCAAGTTGATAATGAAGAGTAGCCATCATAACCTACCCCTTGCTAGTTTGACAAACAACTACATCTCCTTATGTCAAAATGGAAACAATAATCAGGTCACAATAAATAACTCCTAACATGATATGCCTCCCACAACTGCAAGCACATTGTGAATTTAGAATATGTGGCAATGGTCCCTGGGGGACATCTTTTTCACAAGATGGAAGCTTAGCTAGTGGGCTCTTAGCAAGGTCACCATTACCTTTTATATGGTCACCAGACTCCTGTGTTTGACTCTTTGGCCCACAGAGAGTGGTTCTATTAGGAGGTGTGGCCTTCTGGAGTATTTGTGGCTTTTTTTGAGTAAGTATATCACCATGTGGGTGGACTTTGCAAACTCCTTTTGTTAAGCTACACTCAGTGTGGCACACAGTCTCCTTCTGCTGCTTGTTGATCAAGAGGTAGAATTCTAGCTCCATCTGTAGCAGCATGTCTGCCTGCATGCTGCCAAGCTTTCCACCATGATGATCATGAACTAAACCTCTTAAACTGTAACACAGCCCCAATTAAATGTTTTCCTTTATAAGAGTTGCCACTGTCGTGGTGTCTGTTTACAGAAATAAAATCTTCACTAAGAGAACACAAATAGTATAAAATATCTTGGAATAATTCTAATTAAGGAAGTGAAAAATTATATGAGAGTAATTTAAAGTATTTGAATAAAGAAATTGAAGAAGTTGTAAGAATATGGAAAAAATCTCCCATACTCATAGATTGGTAGATTAACATAGGAAAAAAAACATCAAAATTCAACACATCAAAAGCAATCTACAACCACTATGGAAATAAACATGGTATTTCCTCAGAAAATTAGAAATTGATCTGCCTCACAATCACTCTATTCTACCAAAAGGACACTTCCTCCACTGTATTCATTGAGACTTTATTCGTAATAGCCTGAAAGTAGAGACAAACTAAATGTCTCTCAACTGAAGAATGGAAAAAGAAAATGTACATATATGCAGTGGAGTATTACTCAGCTGTTAGAAACAATGACATCACGGATTTTTCAGGCAAATAGATGGATCTAGAAAAAAAATCATGCTGAGTGAAGCAACCTAGAGCCAGAAAGACAAACATAATATGTACTCATTTATATGTTTATTAGCTGTTAAGTAAAAGATAACTATGCTATAATAAAGTCACAGACCCAGAGAGGCTAAGTAACAAGGAAGGCTCAGGGGAGGGGGAGGGGGATGCATGAGTCTTTCTGGAAATGGAAAATATAATAAAATTTTCAAGTGAATTGGTGGAGACTGGGGATGGAACCAGGTGGGATCAGGTGGGGAGGAAGAGATGGAGGAATGGGTATGGGGAGAGACAACTAATATTAGGGGGGCATTTTGGGGGTAAGGTGAAAATCTAATGCAGTGATACTTTCTGGAACATTTGGGGGAATTATTGGGAACCCCTAGTAATGAAAAAATAAGGAGCATGGGTTGGCCATCTTCTGTAACCAAGCAAGGTTTCCAATGGACAGACTGGAACACCAATCCTGCCACAAAATCTTTAATGTACAATGTTTTCTGTCTGTAAGTTGTGCTGAGGCAATAGTGGTTCAGAGCTTTTGGATGTTGCTAACCAATGACAGGTCTAACTTGACACTGCTTGGATGGCCAAGAACCAGGAGCTTGGTGGGCCAAAGTCCCAGAGGAGAATGAAACAAGACTGGCAAAAAAAGTCAGTGCAGCGGAAACTGAAGTGTTCTTTGGAAAGTCAGTTGTACTGGATGGTGTTTTGCTGGGGCAGTCATCTGAAGGAACATTTCACTGGAGTGGACACAGGTGAAAGGATGTCTTGCTAAAGCAATCGTGTAAAAGGACATGTGACAAAGGATTCTTCACTAACAACATGCATGCACTGGTCAGCTTTTTATTGTGTCATTGAGCTCCATTTTTCAGGACTGCAGAAAGAGAAATGAACCAAAAACCTGTTGGTGGAATGCTATAGCCTGCTGTGACTTCTTTCTTTTTCCTCAGACTCAGGTCAATTGGCACAGTGATCTCAACTAAGACAGACACACATGAAGTTTTGTTAAGACAGACTCATGTGCTGAGGCAAGACCTGTGGAAGACATGTGATGTTTGGAGGGAGCATAAATAGGAATCAATGGTTGTGAGAGGGGCTTGCTGGTAGAGCTAGCTGGTCTAACATCTTTCCCGAGAGAGGTATGTCTGAGAACTACTGGTGTTCCTGGTGGTCTTAATGTGTCCTGCTGACTCATGCAGATTTGGCTGAGGCCTGGCTGTTCCTACTAGATCATGACACCACTGCTGATTCTTATTTGCTATCCCAACTCTACCAAACTGCTGGTATATCCGTGAAGTGTTTGTGAGTGGACTGAGTTGCTGCTGCTGACCTGTGAACTGAACTACTGATTTTCTGACAACACAGATGACATATGCTACAACGAACCATTTCTAAACATGTCCACTTCCCCTGTATCCTTCCTTTTCCACTGCCTCTGGTAGGTGGTAGGCTAGAACAGAGATTAATACATTTAAGAACCATCATTAAAGGTAGAAACTGAAAAAAAAAATAGTTACAATCAAGTGGTTCCTAATGATATCCTGTTATGCTCATAGATCTACTCCTAGTGCAGTTGTCATTAGAGCAGCTTGCTCCACCAGCTGATGGGAGCAGAGGTAGAGGCCCAGAACCAGAGGATAGGCAGAGCCTGGAGAACCTCATAAAAGAGGAGAAAGAAATATTTTAGTAGCCAGAGTCGTGGAGGACACCAGGGAAACAGAGCTCCCTTAGAGCTCTAAGAAAGACTCACAGGGGCTCGCAGAGACTAAAGTGACAATCACAGAGTCTCTATGGATCTGTGCATATATGTTGTGGTTGTTTAGCTTGGCTTTTTATGGAACTCCTAACAGTGGGGGTGGGTGTGTCTCTGACTCTTTTACCTGATCTTGACCTTTTCCGTTCACCAGGTTACCTTCTCACCCATGATATGAGGGTTTGTGCATAGTCTTTTGGATTCTTGTTATATTGCGTTTTGTTTGATTCATCCCCCTGACAGGCATGTTCTTTTCTGAAGGGAAATGGAGGGATAGTGGATATTGGAGGGAGGGGAAGGAGGGGAAAGTAGGACGAGAGGAGGGAGGGGATGGTTTGGTTGTGATATATTATATGAGGAAAGAATAAAAAGAAAAAAGGAAAAATTATAGATACTCTAATCTGCAATATCATGCATGTGACTTAAATATATACCAAAATATCCTCTGAATATAATGAAATCATCCTAAGGCACATTCACCTACATATTTTATATACTGTCTGTAAGCTGTGAGCCTAATGCTGTTAGCTGGACCACTCACATTTGACTTCCCCCTGCTGCCTTAACTTTATTTAAACATGGTTGGATTTCAAAGTCAGCTTCCTGTATATGACAGGAAATGAAATCAGATTCTGCAGTGATGGTACAGACTACCCTTCAAGGAGAAGCTCTATCATTTCTGGTGAATCCTATCTGTTAGGCACTTGCAAAGCTTCTCTCAAACTTAAAGAGTAAGAAGTATTGATACTGCCTCTTGACGGAATATCACCAACATCACATTGTTAAGGCATAGAGAGTGGGCTATATATCTGTACTAGCTCCTGCTACAGCTGAGGGTTGTAGTAAAAGCATTGTGGTAGTATGCAGATTTCTGGAGAAAGACAACTCAAAACTGATCATTGGTTTATAACCCGTTCCTTAGACAAAGTGACATTCTCTGGGAAGAAAGAGCAAGTTTCATCAAAACTGACTTTCAATTTCATAGATGTGTAATTAATTTGTCTTGGAGTGTAATGGAGATATTACACATTGTCATGATTTATATCCACCAACTCCATCTCAAGATGGTTTGTTAGATTTTCTAACTTTTCCTATTTTCACATTTGAAATAATACTTTTTTGATGTCTAGAGTAAGAGAATATGCTCAAACTTTTAAAGAAGATTCTTTGGCTGTAAACCAAGAATCATACTTTATATATTTAATTGTATCTATCTCTCTTTATCCCTCACCCCCCTTTTCCCATCTTTTAAAATTCCTCCTCCCTCCTCTTTTCTTCTCTTATTGCATTAAATCATGACCTCACATGGGCTTAACTAGTGTGGTTCCAGACTTTGACTCCCCTTTCTGTGGCTCAGTAGCTGCTTTTCTTCACGGTGTTGCCTGTAAGTTCAGCCCTGAGCAGGATGTTTGCAGCTGTTCTTGGCATCTATCTGCAGATCCCATTATGGCACACGAAGACTAAGCGTCTGATGGTGATTGCTTAGGAGTGGGACTCTTTCCCAGACGCTCTCCTGATTCTTTGCTCAGAGCTAGACTATGTGCTCATCAGAAACAACTTAACAGTCAAAGGACAGAAATGCCCTGATGTGTTTCTTCCAAAGGATTAAAACCGAGGACCTAGAAAGAGTCGAACTTCTAAGAACTCGGTGAACTATAGCCTGAGGGTCAGACCCAGATAGCTATTTTTGCAAAAATAGATTTTTAGGTCACAGCCAAGCCCATTTATTTCCACATTGTGGAATGACACATTTACATTAAAACTGCAGAGATGTATAGCTATAAGAGATCAGACCAACTGTAAGTCTCCAAAAATAGTGTGTGTCCCTTCATAGAGAAAAATTCTGACACATATCAAATCACAGATCAAAATTGGGGAACTACAATCAGGAATAGAAGTGGACAATGTCAAATAGGCCACAGTTACTATTAAAGGTCCCATTTAATTCCACTCTAAGCAGTATATGTCAATTTCCACAAAGCATATTGGCATTATTTCATTCATACAGACATCTTATGTTATCATTTGTAGTATATGCTCTGTTAGTTATTAAGGTTGTAGTATAGCTATACACAATTCCATAATTTTTCTCTCCTCTGGCTTCCATGTTATAGTCTAGTGTCAATAGAAGACTGTATCTTTTCCTTTGCTTTACAGAGTATCCATAAAGCCTGGCTGACCTCTAATTGTATTAGCAGCCACATCACGCTTTCCTATTCAATGCTTGACTTGGCCAAAATTTACAGAATGAATTAACCAGAATGAAACTTTATGAAGGACTTATTCTATTTAAATATTAATGAGGTTTTTATTTTTATTCAGGGCAATTTCAATCTAAGAGGAGACCAATGCAGCTGAATCATAACTATTCTTTGAAGAAGCTTAGGATGCGTGAGCCTGTGTTATGGTATGGTGTCCACTGTTGGTGTTACAAGTGGAGGGACATCAGTTCAGCCATATATTCCAGTTTCGACTTTTAAAGCTAGAAGATGTAAAGTCCACATTTTTCTCAGGATAAACCAGTCAAATGCAGTACAGAATATCTACTTTTTAAGTAGCATAGCTTCAAGCACATTGGCCCAGAAGTTTAGGAGAATTAATAGTTGTTGAAGGCCACAGAAGACACGCAGTCCATGTAAATACTCCTCAAGGTCCTAACTAATGTTTAAAATCACACCTTTCATTCAAATAATAACTTTCCTCAATAATTGTGAGCTTTAGTCATGCTACTTTTACTTTTAGAGTTGTTATTAATACGACTCTGGAATTATATCTTAATTTGGTATTGAGAAATTCTGTATAAAATCAGCCAAGCACAAGCTTTTATGGCACAAACTATAGAGATGTTATAGACTCTACAAAGGCTCTACTGTGTAAAAAGGGTGCTATTGCCTTTGGAATTACCTTTTCAGAGTACACGGGCTGTTTTTAAACCTGTCGTTGATGATAGTGTTTTTTTTGTTGTTGTTTGCTTGTTTTCTTTTGTTCCCAGTATATTTTCAAATAGAACAATATGCAATCTTTTTTTTATTTTCAATAGTTTATATTTTTATTCACTTTACAGCCTGATCAAAGCCCTGCCTCCCTATCCTCCCGTCCTGCCCTCACAAATTTCTTCCTTTTTTACCTCCTCACCTTCTCCTCAGAGAAGAAGAAGTCCTCCTTGATTACCACCCTACCCTGAGACATCTAGGTTCAGTAGGACTGTGCACATTCTCTCTCATTTAGGCTCAATCAGTCATTCCAGTTAAGGGAAAGGGATCCAAAGGCAGGCAACACAGTCAGAGACAACCCTCACTCCAATACATGAAGACCAAGCTACATATCTGCTACAAATGTGTAGGTGGCCTAGCTCCAGCCCATGCATGCTCTTTGGTTGATGGTTGGATTCCATCTAACACCATTCAGAATGGCTATGATTAACAACTTGGAGTGATAGCACATTCTGGTGAGGCTGTGGAGTATGGGGAACACTCTTCCATTGCTGGTGAGAGGGCAAACATGTATAAAGGGGCCACTTTGGAAACCAATTTGACAGTTTCTCAGAAAAACTGGGAATTGATCTACCTCAAGGTCTATCTATACTACTTCTGGGCATATAACCAAAGGATGTTTCACCATACCACAAGGACACTTGCTCAACTATGTTCATGGCAACTTTATTCATAATAGCCAGAAACTGGAAACAACCTAGATGTCTCTTAACTGAAGAATAGATTAAAACATGTGATACATCCACATTGGAATATTATTCAGTGATTAGAAACAAAGACATCATGAAATTTGTAGGCAAATATACGGATCTTGAGAATATCATTTTGAGTGAGGTAACCCAGACCCACAAAGACCTGTGACAGGAGCCTATCATAACTGCCTCATGAGAGGCATCAGATGGAAACAGATGCCAAACATCAGGCAGAGTTCAAGGAGTCTTGTGGGAGAGTAGGGGATAGAATTGAGGGGGCAAGAGAGGTTAAGGCCACAAAAAGAAGACCTACAGAGTCAACTGACCTGGAACTATGGGGGCACGTCTCAATGAGACTGAACATAGGAACTTTCAATAAATTATGGTAGAGAAAAGGGAACCTCTGGTGAAGACACTGATCAGAACTAGATGTGACACCCAGCAATGGCTTCCTGCTCAGGATGCAAGCCAGTCACACTCTGATAGTAGGGTTTGAAAGAAAAAATATTCTGAGTCAAACTCTCATCTTCCTTTACAATGGTCTGTAGCTGAAAATTTATGAGAAAGAATTGAGAGAAACCAATTGTTGATTGGTTGGCAAGAAGGGTAAGTGTTGGGTTCTGTTGTTTGGACATAGATGATAGTTAGCCATTTTGCAGATCCTAAGATATTTGAGTGGGGAAAGGAATTATCATGTTTGGGGGAGGAATTTTGAATTTGTGGGATTATCTTTTAAATGAGCTTATTACTTCTGCATATCTCCTTCATTGAAGAACCAGTTCTGGAAGCTTTTCAGAAACATATGTGAAATGTATATCTGGAGTCCATGTCAAGGCCAGTTTTTGTGTAGTCAGTGGGTCTATATAAGGTCCTCAGAGCTTAGGGGGAATATCCCGGGCTCTGTGAGATTAGAACCCACTCTTGAGCCTGCTCCTTTTCTACTTGACAGAGCTCATCAGAAAGTCAAGTTCATCATTCAGCTAAAACCCAACTTTGTAGGTCTTTATGAATCAGGCTTCATTTTCCCTTTCTCTGAATTCTCTGTCTAACAGCAATAGTAATAAAATGTTACTAAGGAAAGAATTATATGTTTATAAAAATACTTTAAATTCTTTTCCAGTATGGGTAAGGTACAATTTGATAATTACACATGTTTCTAAGTTCTGACTAAGAACCTCACCAGGGTCCATAATAAGCTTATATGATTGTTTTGTATAGCATAATAAGCCTTTTGCCAGATTCTTCCTGTAGGATATAAGCCCCAGGTAAACTCACAGATTAGCACCTACATTTTAAATGTATTCTGACCTGCTTGTCACCCGAAGGCAAAGCTGATAAAAATGAAACTCATACACGGGGCCTCACCTTATAAAAATTGTTCTTATTTCTTGCATGGATATTTTTTTCCTCTTGAGATTCAAACACTGTATTCAATCTTGCTCCTTCATTCTTGTGAAGCTCCTGGAATCTTAGCTGGCTCCGGCACTCCATCCTCCTCTGCTAGCTTTTATCACAGCAGAGTGGCAGACCTTTCAAGGAGCTTTTGAGCAAGCTCTCTGGGATTTTTCTCCCGCTCTTCTAAAGACTCTCGACTTTTGTGGAAGCATTCAGAACCTTCACCATGTGAACCACCTGACACATAGTCTTTAACACTTTTTCTGTGTGGTATTTCTATAATGCTTACATCTGTGAAAACCTAGGTCTCTTAGGAAACAGATGAAAATTAAAAAAGAAAAAGAAAAAACGAAAAATAAAAAAGTAGATAAATTGCAAGCCCAGATGTTTCTTTTATAGGCTGTGGGGAGGCACAGGTGTTTCTGAGTGACAGGTGGAATGGTAGTGTATGTGGAGGTGGGTGTCTCTTGGCATTCATTCCTCTTGGCAGACCTTCTTTCCCTTTACTTGGACAAGTCGGCATTCCTGCTTAGGTGCAGACACTTTCCACATTCTGGCTGCATTACCTCCTCTTCTGCATGTATTTCTCGTGGCTTAGACATTTCTGGGTGTGTAAATGGGATAATGAAAATAGACTCCTCATTCCTTTGTTTCCTATTCTCTCTAATTGAACAGCTGTATTCACAGAGTGACATTTAATAGATAGATCGAACCTGGGCCAGAAGATAATATGAAAGATAATAGAATTCGGATCACTTTCATTTCAACACACTCCCAGAATAGCTACACCATATGAATAAAAAATAGTGGTGGGATTAGCTGCCTTAGTAGAGGCAGTGATAAACCTGAGCGTGTCTAAGGAATCGAGTCCAGGATAGAGGAGGATATCAAAGAAGGAACACATGAAGAAAAAAAATCTTATTCAGAGAAGGAAGGAAAATGCATGTGTATAGATGTAGAATATGCAGTGTGTGTGTGTGTGTGTGTGTGTGTGTGTGTGTGTGTTGTGTGTTAAGGCTACTGTGAAAAATAAGTAGAAAGGTATTAGATGGAAACTAAACTGTGGTTTAAATGGCTACAAAATATAACATAGTTCATTCAGTAATTTGTGATAGCAGACTGAATTTTTCATAATTGGTAGGCTTCCCATAGTTGTGATAGGTTTATTTCTTTTACAGTTTTTATCTAAAATATTGTTTTTTTAAAATTAAAACTTATTCTGCATATGTACACACACACACACACACACACACACACACACACACACACACATACACACACGTATGCTCCGGTGTGTTTGTAGAGGTCAGAGGACAACTTGTAAGAGTTGGTTCTCTCCTTCTACTTTGTGTGTCTCAGGGAACAGCTTAGGTTGTCAGGTTTGATAGCAAGTGTGCTCACCTGCTGCCCATCTGTAGGGAGTTGTTATGGAGAACGTCTGTGCACAGTTTGGTTTAGACTACTTGTACCAAAAAACTTGCTACCCAAAGCACTTAGTCTGCTGTCTGTTTCATATGGTATTTTTATTTCTGATTTTAGCAAACTTCAGCTATGTGGCTCCTCACATAGGAAAACTGTGATTTCCACAAGCATTCTCAGCTTTAGGATCAGGAATGTTGGTGGACTTCTTGGTGTCCATAGGCGATTCAGACACCTAGACATGTCTTTAGTCAGAAAAGAGAAGCTAGATACTGATACTTGCGTCATTTCTTTCAAGTTAATGGGCTGGTGTGTTCATTCTGTGGCTAATTTGGGCATTTGCTTGTAAGTTCTCAACCATAACTAAGGGTGGCATCCTTGGGTTTGTAGAGAATTAACATTTCCTATTACATCTAAGTCACTTCTGCTGTGGTAATTCAGTAGTTAACAGATGGATTCCACAAAGAGAGGGGGAGAGAGGGAGAGAGGGAGAGAAGGAGAGGGGGATGGAGAGGGAGAGAGGAAAAGAGGGAGAGGGAGAGGGAGAGGGAGAGGGAGAGAGAGAAAAGAATAAACACTTGTGGTATGTCTCTGTCATTCAGTGTCCATGATCCTTGGACAGAGCAGACCCTAGAGAAGGTTGGAATGGGAGTCTGAAGATGCAAAGGGCAGAATTCAGGCCCCACTTGCCTTTCTCTGAGAAGGTAATCTTGGAGATTGGATTCTCAGAGACACTTTGATAAAAACTTTTGTTTTTCTCAGCCTATCACATGATACTTTGCACCTCTTCTCCTTGGGCTGCTGATTTGTCATCTGCAATACTATTACATGAGTAATATAAGGGGGAAAGAACTGGGTGGGAGAGGGGTAGATTTGTGTCTTACCATTTTCTCACTGAAAGGTGCACAGTGGTCCTATTCTCTTTCTATGTGTGCAATGACAGCTTCACTTTCTGTAGGGGTAAAGTAGGAAGCTTCCCTGTAACTTTCCTTGAGGAGAGAATGGTAAATGGAACAGATTAGAATTCACAGACATCCTAAATTCTCTGGGGAATTTACTGTCCTCAAGCTGCACTTAGGGAAGTTTCAAATCAAGGAACACAGACTCCCTCTCCTGGCCCTTCAATGGGACATTGCCCCAGGAAGATGAACCTGTCACAGTTGGTTGTGTTTCTTGTTCTCATTAGGGAATAAGCACCTTTAACAGGTGTTGGTGAATAGAGCTGCCTGGGTTTGACATTTGTCTCTTTCTCACAGGACATTCAGTTCAGCAAGCCTGGGGTAAGAATTTGGTCGGGAATGTCATTGAGGAGTTTAAAAATAGACATCTTTGGCATGTTTCCCCCAGCCCCCCTTGGTAGAGCCAAGAGAACTTTTTACTGATTTTTAAAAAACCTGGTGAAAATTGTTTAATAAAAAGAAAGAGAAATAGTGGACTGGGTGAGATGTTTTGTGAAATCACACAATAGTTGGTCTGATTCATGCTTGCTCCACTCTTCTTATTGTCTGTCAACTCTGCTTAGTTCAGCTAGAAAAGCTTGGTCCTGAGCAGGACTCTGCTGTCACCTTGATCTGGGCAGAGTTAGTTGACATAATCACAATCTGTGTGAATCCAGTTGCATGTTATTGGGACAAGCCCAGAAGCTGGGGTGGTGGTGGTGGTGGTGGTTATCTAGCCAGATTTAATACAGGAAAATATTCATGTGTGATTTCATATCTAAAATATTTAAACACATCTCTGTTGGGTTAATTTTTTACTTGTTAGCCTAGATCTGAGGTACAGCACATTTTTAATACAAGGGAATGGATAGTAAATATTTCATGCTATGCAGTGCAGATGGCCTGTCACAACTACTCAATTCTGTTATTGTAGTTTCGAAGCCACTACATATGGGAATGGACATAGCTATGTTATCTTTAAACTATATTGACAAAACAGACATAAGTTGGACTCGATCTGCAGGCTATAATTTAAAGATCCTTGATCTATACCTAATTTTGTTTTCTGTCTATCATTTCTAAGATATTATAAATGGCATGGGTAAGATGGGGAAAAGTATAGAGCCTTTAGACAGAATCAATTAAGTTGGGGTCAAGGTCTGTATTTTATGTTTTGTTTTAAACTATTAAGTGTAACAAATTTGAATATATTTTACGTAGTTAGAACTGTAAGACTTTTAACAGATATTAACATTCTTAGGACCTAGTCTTATCCATAGCAATGACCACTAAGAGAGGGTGACAGCCAAGAAGATACCATGGAACCTCAGATGCTTTGGTGGCATCAAAATAAATTTTTTTCTCAACAAATGGAGCCCAGGAGAGCTAACCACTCATAATGGAGAGACAAACATTTATTCTTATTTAGGAGGAATCTGTCAAAGAACGAAAAAGTTATACTAAATATGAATAGGAGAAGTTTTCTTCTAATTTGAGAAGGCTGGGTTGTATGAATTGCGAATGGAAACTCAGCGGTGTGTTTCCTCCAGTTACTGAACCAATTTCTCTCTTTTCTTTCTTCCTTTCCAGCCCCTGTCTTTGATGCTTAATTTTAATTGTCAGCTTAATACACCCCAGCTCACCCGATGCAGTCTCTATCAAGGATTTTTCTATATTGGTTTGGCCTTTGAACATGTCTGTGCTGGATTGTTTTGATTATAATATTTGAGGTTGGCAAACCTATCCTGAGTGAATGGCACCTTCCCCTGATTTTGAGTTCTACATTACGTAAAAAAGGAGAAAATGTGACGACCAGAGGCATACATGTAAGTATTCATTGCTCTTTGCTTTTGACTGTGGATATAATGTGACCACCTGCTACAAGTTGTTATTGTCTTGACTTCTGCATGGTGATGGACTGCAACCTGGGATGTGAGTAAAATAAGCTTTCTTCTATTAAGTTGTTTTTCGTCAGGTTGCTTTATCCCAGTAACAGAAGCAAAATTGAAATAATCTCTCTCCTTTGAACATGTTGTATTTGTTACTAATTAATGTATTTGTTGCTATTAATTTGTTATTAATGGAAAACATGCAGGCAGACAGACAGATAGACTTGATGGATACTGACTGACTAAATGAATTTAAATTTCCACTTATTGACTAAATGCTACAGAGGATTATTCCTGAGTCTAGGTACTTGACTTTCGTTGTCTAAAAGCATCTTAGAAAACTTACAACTATAAGGTCTTACTCTGCCAGTTTTGAGGAGTAAGTCTTGTCTCAGCATTTGTAGGTTTATAACCAAGAAATACCTTTTTTTTTTTTTCAAGAAACTGTGAGACATCTCCTCAGAATGCAGTCACTATGGAAGACAACCCGTTACTTCGACTCTCCTCAAAAACTAGGTGGTTAATGTTCATTAGCACCAACTATCTAGCACTGGCCCTCCTCTTCTCATAAGTTACTCCAGTCCCCTTTCACTGCCTCACTTTAGAATTTAAAGTCTCTTGGCCTCTGATGTCAGCAGAGGCTATTCAGCAGCTCTTCCCTCTACCAGAGTCTTGAATGGCACTGTCTTTTACTGTTTTAACGGCATCTCGTGTGACTTTCATTCCTTGAGAGCACCTATGAGTCATATTGGTTGCAGTGAGTTAGAAAATTAGCTTGGGTATATTATTGAAATAGTTTTTCTTAGACATTTAGTGGGAGATGAAACGGAAAAGAAATGGCAATTCAGCAAACAATCACTCAGGTCCTCTACTCACACTTGCGTGAAGAGAAAGCTGACCACAAGACAGTTGGCAGTTACTCAACGAATGAAAGGACACCGTGTGTCGAGCTGCTTAGTAGACTGTTCAGTTGCTCAGTATGTGTTTTGGAAACCTGTCTCGGACAGAACAAAATGTCCCCACTGAGCATCAAACTAACTCACAATAACTGTGTCCTGGCTGGAAGGACGCATCGCTGCTCACATTCCAGGAGATGCCTTTCTGTCTCACTTTGCTACTGCAAAAAGAGAAAAATAAAACCACTGTAGTAAATATGAAATTTTAAAGGCATAGGAAGGAAACAGTGGTTTTGGAATTCTTATTTCCTGAAGATAGAAGGTTCTATTCAGTCATATATACACAGACACTCATATTCTTTCTAATTCTCACTGGACTGTCTACCTGCTGTAATTTTTAATGTGGTAAACTTAGTGAAAGAAGCTTCCCCTTAAACAGTGGAATGAGTAATAAGCCAGGAAGAAACCACCTGATAGGGGATGCTGGTGTCCCTATCATGTGCCCACAGTCAGTGTGCTTTGAAGATGATAGTTTGTAATTTTAAATTGTTTTGTTACTTTGGACTGGGTATCTCATGACAAAGAAATATCCTAAATCTCCTCATTCTGAGTAAATAGTTACTGTCATTAACAGGGCATTCCTCTGCTGGAGATGGAAGGAATCATTTTGGTTGAGCAAAGTCTTAGAAAGTAAGACTACCAGTTGTCCATCTTGGACCTGCAAGGCTGACCTTGTTTAATGGTCATGAGGATTTACTTAGCTATCATTATCAGGTTTGCTTTGACCTTGGTGGAATATTTTTTTCCAGTTTTTGGGAACTTCAGTCCAGTGAGTAACAGACACTGTGCATCTATGAATGCATCCAAAATTCCTGAGTACCTCTTAGAGCAGAAACTACCCTAGATACAGAATAAGGAAAAATGACACTAAAGACCAGTAGATTTCAGTATTTATGGAGACAGACATATTGACAAACTATGTTACAAGAGTTATAGATGTGTGTAACAGAATTATGTTGTATATAATCACAGAAAAGAGGCAAACAAAGTCAGGCATCTCTAGGTTGCTGAATTTGGACTGAGATCCCAAAATTGAAATGGTTTGAGTCATGCAGACTTAAATGAATGACTAATCCCTTTCCTGGATCCCCACAGTTGTTGTATCCATGTGGATTTAATTAATGCTTTTGTTTAATCTTATTTAGACAACATTTACTTGCTTGGCTGAATCTGCAACCTTCATTAAATTTTGTTCCTTTCCATTACACTTACATTTTTACCACATAGATGCTTTTACTTGACCCATATCCTCTCACAAACACAAAATTGTCTTTCTTTTTGTGGAGACAGTTTACCTTTCTTCTGGAGTTTTCTACCATGTGGACAGACATTTTCTAATTGTGCTTGTAGATTTAATACATAGGTGTAAACCTAGTGGACCGTTACATTTACAGAGGACAACACAATCGGGGAAAGCATGAAGCCATGATTATTTCATCTGTTTAAATATTTTTTTTGTCATTTTTCCAATGTCCATTGATTGGTTCAGGATGTGTGTATTAATGGAGGCCAGGGAAGAAAAGCAGGAAAAAGAAATGGGAAGGGAAAGAGGGAGGGGGAGGGGAAGGGGGAGGGAGGGAGGGAGAGAGGGAGAGAGAGAGAGAGATTACTTCATTTTTGCTTCCTCTGAATCTTTTTCTTCTGCAGACTCTAAAATCCCATAATTAGCCACCAAATGCAGACACTATTGCATACACCAGCAAGATTTTGCTGAAAGGACCCTGATATAGCTGTTTCTTGTGAGGCCATGCCAGTGCCTGGCAAACACAGAAGTGGATGCTCACAGTCAGCTATTGGATGGAACACAGGGCCCCCAATGGAGGAGCTAGAGAAAGTACCCAAGGAG
>NC_034593.1:36197368-36200103 GCF_900095145.1 Mus pahari
GGGAGGGTATAGGGGACCTTGGGGATAGCATTTACAATGTAAATGAAGTAAATACCTAATAAAAATTGGAAAAAAAGATCACTATTGATGTCCTTCTGGCTCTCAATCTCTCTACAACTGTTCTCCATCCTGTACATCACAGAATCTGTTCTCCATGTCTGTCTCTGCTCTTTTCTTTCTTGCTTTGTAAATTTCTTTCACTCTGAATGCCTATTGCTCTGCCTCTGGCTCTGTGCTCTTGGATGCCATAGTCAGTGGCTATTTAGATCTAAACTTAGTAAAATTCTGAGGACTCCAGTTCTGTGTTTGACTTGCTAGATGATCCATTTTCAGTCTTTGAAAGTGAGAGCTTATGCTGACACGTGGAGTAGACACAGAAGGTGGTCACTGGCATGGTGGAGAGCTCTATTGGACAGTGCTGTCCCATGTGAATACAGCAACCTTCTGGTCTCCAAGTGCTGTTATTTCCTGGTCCTGCCAAACGCAGCACAGCTTACTCCTTGTGGTCAGCATTAATCTTTTCAAAAGGATGCCCTAGATATTTGTTCTCCGGATCAAAAAAGATTGAAGGGCTTCTTATTAATTTCAGAATTAAATTCAGACTCTTGGCCTTGATATCCATGATGTTGTAAGATTTCATCTCCTTTTCCACTCCACTCCCACAATTATCAAATATGTCTTTTTCTAATCATTATGCTTAGTTCTGGCAAGAGGAATGGTGATACTGGTTCTGTCACAGGCTGCTGGCAGATTGGCATCTCTCTAGGAATAAATATGGCAAGTGTAGTAAGATACTTAAAATAACTATGCCATTTACTTCAATAATTTAAATTTTAGTAGTTTAATCTTGGAATCTCACTAGGGATGTCCTGTAAAAATGCAAGCTGAAGGAGTTCATCCCAGGTTAGAACTCAGAGGTTTTCCCAGTTGGGAAAAACTGAATATATACTAAATATATATTTCTCAGTAGAGAAATGCTCAAGTGTATCATTCTGTGTCTATGGTAGGGAGCCTTGGCGTTGCACCCATGACACCAGAGAGCATCTGCAGAGGTACTTCCTTCCACCACTCATTCTTCCATCACCTCTTGACTTCAGGCACATCAGGTTCTGCAAACTGAGCTTTCAGCTTTTACACAGAGCTTCTGTGCTGGTGTTCTTACTGCAGATTCCCAAATGCCCACTGATGCTTTTACAAGAGCTCAGATCTTATGTCCTCCATGAATTCATCTTGGACTTCCCACACAGAATGTCAACTTACTTATTTCACCGTCCATGTCACCTGTGCAGCATCTACCATGTCACACTTGCAGTTTAGAGCTTTGGCTCACAAAATGTGAATCCCAAATGCTAAGATGTTTTTGTCTTTTCTCATTGTGTTCTTAGCCTGTTTTTAATATAGAACATTTCTTAATGTTTGGATGCAGTAAAGGAAAAAATACAGCTATAATGATGAATGGCTAAAGGGTTCAATGACTCCTGTAAGACTTTCTTTCTTTGTCGTTTACTTTGTTTTCTTTAATGATAGAGTTAGGGAAATTGATGGGGGAGAGAGGAGGAAAGCACAGAAATGAACTAGAGGAATGTCAAAGGTTTAATTTTGTGTTATTGTTGATGCTAATCCTCTCCAGGCTGTGCAAACTTTGTTCAGTTAAGCAAATACTCCCGAAGACAAAGATTTTATATTTACTGGGAAATTCACAGTTGCAAGTGCCCGTGTGTTTTTAGTGTCCTTAGGAACCTTAGCAAATAACTAACAGATTTGCATTTCCTTTCTACCTACAGCAAAAGGTCTCCAGGTCCCTCACTGAACAATGACATTAAATAAATACTCTGAAAATGGGAGGTGAGTTGGTAAAAGGGATTTGTGCTGATCTTTGATTTTGAAGTGGATTACTCACTGACACTGTAGCCCAGTGAGAAGACTAGAATTAAAATTACATTTATAATTATATCTGTATGCACTCCATATGCACTGTTAACATAAGGGTTTCAAAATCATGACTTTTATATATCAGGCGGGTCAGGTAATTTTGAAACAAATATTTAATTTCTAGTGAAGCTAAATCTTGTAGCTGTGGGAAAAAAAATCCTGATTCAACACTGGTAACTTAAAAAAAAATGTTAAAAATCCATACATAGTATTTTACCACCAAGTCACCCATATTATAGCATATGTTTAGGGAAGAGGAACACAAAATTCATCAAACTTATCTAATTTCGCATGCTCCATAAATGAATAATAAAGGAAAGTCAATAAATCTAAATCTCCACTCTACACATTTGTTTATATAAACTTCCATTTCCAAGGATTTGCATCATCATTTATGTGACACAGGTTCTGCTGGGGTTTTATCATCCGTCCTTGTCAGAGCAAGTTGACAATTTATGACTTTTGTTTTACATATGGTGGGAATGGGTACAGGACGATGGTGACTTCCTGAAAGTGACAAATCAAGATGCTGGGAAAAATATCTTTAGATTCCATCTGAAAAGGGGAAATTTGAATATCAGTGTTATTGGAAGCCAGAAGCATTAGCAATGAGATGTGTTCAGAGAAGGCAGCTGGCATGGTCTTGGGATGATGCAAAGTATGAGCCAAGATTAATGACAGGGTTCTCTGACTTTCTTGATAATCACAGCCCAGGGAGAAAGATTTATCTACAAATGTCCGATTTTTATTTGGGTGTTAGTTACTTAATTATTTTAAGTGTGTGTGTGTGTGTGTGTGTGTGT
>NC_034593.1:36200228-36220192 GCF_900095145.1 Mus pahari
CCCCCCCCCCCCCCCCCCGCACTCTTCTGTTCCCAAATAACTGGAGGATGTGTGGTACCAGAAAAGCCTGAAGGAGGAAGCACGGTTCTTGACTGGGTCTTAAAAGCCTGGTAAAGAAATACATTCAGCCTCAAATGCAATGGGAATAAGAATATCCCAGCAGGCCCCTGCAGAGTCCTTGTCCCTGTTACACAAGGAGTGGAAGGCCAGGAGGCCTTTTCTTCGAGTCCCTTCAGACAGTTCTGCTGGAGCGAGCATCCTCAAGGCTGAGAACTACCTTCCAGTTGCCTTGAGTAATACAATGACTGAACTCCCCAGGATGCTTTTCTCCCAGTGGCATTGTGATTCTCCAGTGAGCCCACTGGGCTCTTTGGAGCATTTCAAAAATTTCCAATGAATTTGTGTTATACAGACCTGGCCCACTTTACAAAATAATACCATATACATTTTTTTTTTTTTATTTTTTGCTTCTAAATACATTTGATTTTCATTACAGTCTCTCTGCCTGGATCCTGGAACGAGGTGAAAATTTACCTCAGCGAGGGTCCTCCGTCCCTTTATGCATTGGTTCTTTGGAAAGAGACAAATCATTCTGCCTACAAAGTCATTTCAAAGCCTTGTGTGACTGCAAGCATGGGGGTAACCAGGTTATTCTCCTCTCTAAAGTCCCACACATTTACTCCTCATCTACAAATATTCTTTTCTGTGTAATCTTTATCTAGTCACTTGGTTTACATGATCTGCATCCCTTCCTGATGGTCTGCTTTATTTCAAACAGAAGTCAGCCTCTTTCTTTTGATCCCTTCGTCTGTTCAGTCGAACTTACACTAAATGGCTTTGCTCTTCGTGTACTCCAGTTGAGGGGTTTTTCTCTCTTTGTAGATAATAGTCTTCCAAAAAAGTCTGGCTTCATTATTTGGAACAGACGAAAACCTGAATTCCCTCAACTATGGTGCAAACCCAATTTCTAAATATTATCATTGGAGCTTATGAAATATTTTCATGTTTGGCTTTTCATGTTTGAATATAAATTTCATCTCATACCTGTGAGTGTAGAAGAGTGGTTGTGCTATCTGACTTAGTAGGGGGACTCACAGGTTGATCTATCAGTTAACTGTGGACCAGGCTGAAGAAGCAGGCTTCAGTGGGAGTTTCAGAATGACCTCACTCTCAGAGAATCTGAGTCCTTCAGTACCAGGTCTGAGCACTTCCCACATGGCTTTTCAGAGTAGGCTGGAAAATATAGCACTTTCTTCCTGTCTTTATTGTCACTTAGCTCTTTTATTCACTATTTTGTGGATTCCTGTCTTCTGAGACTGTGGTTGTCCGTGATTAAAACACATTGTATTTCTCCACAGGTGACCCTAGATGTGTGTGGAGTTAAAGGGTGAGTGATGGATCAGTTCAAAGTTTGCAGCCCTATAGGAGGAACAACAATACAAACTAACCAGTACCCCCAGAGCTCTCAGGGACTAAACCACCAACCAAAGAGTACACATGGAGTGACCCATGGCTCCAGTTGAATATGTAGCCGAGGATGGCCTTGTTGGGTATCAGTGAGAGGAGAGGGCCTTGGTCCTGTGAAGGTTCAATGCCCCAGTGTAGGGGAATGCCAGGACAGGGAAGTGGGAGTGGGTGGGTTGGTTGGTGAGGGGGGGAGAGGGATGGGATAGGGGGTTTTCAGAGGGGAAACCAGAAAAGAGAATAACATTTGAAATGCAAATAAAGAAAATATCTAATAAAAAACAAAATAAAACCAAAACCGAAACAAACAAACTAACAGACAAACAAACAAAAATCATGGCAGAGTCCTGTTCAAAACAATCTTATTTTTTTGTGGTGGGGAAAATGGATTGTAATCATCAGTCTATAAGAATATCTGTGTAGTTATGTATCATGTATGTATGTATGTATGTGTATTTATGTATTATCTCTCTATCAATCATCTATCTATCATGTATCTTTCTTTTTTTAAAAGATTTATTATAATTAAGTACACTGTAGCTGTCTTCAGACACACCAGAAGAAGGTGTCAGATCTCATTACGGGTGGTTGTGAGCCACCATGTGGTTGTCAGGATTTGAACTCAGGACCTTTGGTAAAGCAGTCAGTGCTCTTACACGCTGAGATATCTCACAGCCCCATGTATCTTTCTTATTCAGCTCTCATCTACCATGTATGTATCTGTCTTCATCTATCTATCTATCTGTCTATCTATCTATCTATCTATCTATCTATCAACTATGTATCTATGTATCTATCTATATATTTATGTATCTATGTATCTTTGTCTGTTTGTCTGTATCTGTCTGTCTGCCTGCCTATCTATCCTATGTATGTATGTATCTATCTAAGCCTGTCTCTCTGCCTGTCCGTCTGCCTGCCTGCCTGCCTATCCTATCTATCTATCTATCTATCTATCTATCTATCTATCTATCTATCTATCTATCTATCTGTCTGTCTGTCTGTCTGTCTGTCTGTCTGTCTGTCTGTCTGTCTGTCTGCCTGCCTGCCTGCCTATCTGTCGTATGTATGTATGTATGTATGTATGTATCTATCTATCCTATCCACCCCCACATATCCCTCACTTTTTCTTGCGCACTCTCATTTCCAGCCTTACATCTTTGAATACTTCCCTCTGTTTGTCTTAGTCCAGTTACTGTTCATGTAGTAAGTACATCAGTTATGACTGTCTTAGGATCTTTCCACTTGTACTATTAATTGGGACACCCTTCTTTCAGATATTTACTTATCAGCAGTCTACCGTCCTCTCACAAAGGAGGAACTGCTCCCAGTTTCAGATGTCACACCCACTGAGCTTTTATATTCCCATGTTATCCCCAGCTCAAATCAGCAACTCTGTGGGACTTTCACTGCCCCATCCCTACCATCAAGAGTGTTGCTGCCTCCCAGAAATCAGGCAAAGATGTTAGCCAATTTTACATTTACTAATGGGTTATTTTACTGGCTGCAACTGTATCCCACAAATTGGCTACATTTGCAGTTGGCATTGCCTCTGAAATGTCACCTCTTGGTTTTGATGGTAGTGATAAACTGGATGTCATGGAGGATGTGAAGGATAGATTTTTACTGTAGAGCAGTTTTTTATAGCCCATAATGATGAAGAACATCAAGGAGAGCAGATTCATGATTGATTCACTTTCGACCTGTGCAATTAGTTAGGAAAGATAACTAAAGTCATCAACAAAGTTTTCAGAGACATGGGCTCAACCTCTCCCACCAGGAAGTAATGATTCCTGAGATAAATATCTTCTCATAAGCACTGTACTCCGGGGGCTTGCTTATGGTTTAGTGGTCTTTGCCTGGAGTTTGTAACTATGGAAAGTGTTTCAAGTGATGAAGATGAAAAGTACAGGTTCCTCAACTCCCACACTCAGATTGATCCCTAACAAGAGAAACTCAGCAACATTTATTTAGACATTGTCTGAAAAGTCTGTATTTAAAAATGAGCTGGTGCAGCTGGTACCTGACCTTTCCCATTACATAAGCACAGTGACTTCTTTTTTCTTTTTTTTCTTTCTTTCTTTTTTTTTTTTCTTGGTTTTTCGAGTCAGGGTTTCTCTGTGTAGCCCTGGCTGTCCTGGAACTCACTCTGTAGACCAGTCTGGCCTCGAACTCAGAAATCCACCTGCCTCTGCCTCCCGAGTGCTGGGATTAAAGGCGTGCGCCACCACGCCCGCCCGGTGACTTCTGTTTTTTGTTTTCTTGTTTGTTGGAAGAGTGGACTTGATTCCCATTAGCATCTATTCAATGAAGGGGGAGGGATGGAGTGAGAGAGGGAGGGAGAAAGAGAGAGAGAGAGAGAGAGAGAGAGAGAGAGAGACTGAATACTGTGAGAATCGTTGCCTTTCCAAGCTGTTTTCAGCAGACTGCTCTTCTGCACTGAGCCTCTGGTCTTTTTACTTCGCCTGAGTTTGTCCTTTGTCACAACCGGGTCATGCTTTCACAAAGACAGTCAGTAGGAAAGAAATCAAACCCATCTCCAGAAAACTTTCCAGATACAGTCAGTTCAGATTTCTTCAGTATTTGAAATCCCATTTAATTTAAATACAAAGTCTAAATACCATAACAAATTTCAAAAGAAATATTGTGCCATGTGTTTCTTTCCCTTGTAAGGTATTTTATCTTTGACCATGAATTTCAGCTCAATGACAACATTAAACTGCCATGTATTGAATTTAATTAGATCCCAATTTTGACTACAGGTATGGCTTTTTAAGTACTTAGTTGTTTTTTTTTTCTTTCTTTTTAAATCCACTCAAGCCCCAAATGCTTTCATTTGGGGAGTTACAATTCCTCTGCCTCCCAGCAGGTCCAAGAGGCCTTTGGTCTTGTTCATCACTTGTAGCTGTAATCCACATTCTAAAGGCGAGGAACACAAAGCCGTCAATCAGCTCATTAGTGGATTTGGCCATTATGCTGAAATTATACATTAATTTCACCCAAATTGCTTGGTGCTAAGTAACAAAATAAAAAAAATCTGCTCTAATACCTGCTGCCTTAAAGGTTATTGAATTCAATCTCATTGAGATAATAGCTTTAAATGAACATTTATATTGAACTTTACAGATATGCAGTCCTTACATTATTGAAACTGGTTACTGAGATCACGGGCATGGTATCCCAACTGCTCTTCTTGCCTCTAGCCTTTCTCTTCTTTCCTTCATTCATTATCTTGTCACTGTCACTGGACCTGCTTCTCTAAGTCCCAAATTGGTTTCTGTTTCTCCGTGCTTGGAGACTGGCAATGACTCCTCTTAACCTAAAGGATGAAGTTCAACCCCATTTGCTTAGTGTCTAGGCTGTTTATAATTTCAAATCCAGCTCTCTTGCTAACCTCATCTCCTGTACCTGATAAGCTACCCACACCCGCCTTCCCAACCCTGACCTTAACAAATGAGCCATCAGTTTCTAGGCATGCACATAGCTGTGTGTGCTGCAGGGAGGCTCATGCATATAGATCCAAGACTGCAGGGTCATGAGTCCAGTTCACGTCTCTGTATTCAGGCTCATGGGCGTAGTTCCACATCATGACAGACTCACGGTCATGGCTTTGTGCCTATAATATGAAGGCTCATGCCTGTGTGTCTCTGCGCATAGGCACATAACTCTATCACAGTTGGGTGCTTTTAGAGACTTAGTGAAAGCTTTCCAGTGGAAGGCTGATTAACTTGAGTCTTGCGGTAGGAACTGGAATTAAGGGTTATCTAGAGAAAAAGACAGGCAACAGGGAGAAGCAACCATCAGGGAGACAGAGTGCATGGAAACCTGTGCTGTAAAAGACACAGATTGTGTCTTCGAGTGTGAGTGAGTGTGTGTGTGTGTGTGTGTATTTGTGTGTGTGTGTGTGTGTGTGTGTGTGTGTGTGTGTAGTGATGTGAACATGTACAATGATGGCATTCACTGGTGAGCCAACAGGAGGCAAGTGGGGACCAAACATTCAGAGGAAGTTTGTTTCGTTCAGCAACCAAAAACCTAGAAAACAATTCTCTTTTTTTTTTTTTTTTTAACCATGATGTTTTTAACCTGGATGCTTTTAGAGCTCCTTCAAATAAGTAGCATGTAGTGAGTGCCCACCATGTGTACCACTGTGTGTTAGAGGATTTTGAGACCTTAGTAGAGGGTAGATACGAGCTGTATACAGAAAATTCTGAGGCAAGGTAGGGCATGCCGTATGAGAACACAAAAATAAAACTACTGCAGAAATCAGAGGAGAGATTCACACATTGATGTGTGGCTGACCCAGTTTTACTGACACTATTATAATCTTAGCTCTGCAGCTCATTTCTACCATGGTGATTCAAATTTTGTGACTACTTTGACCTTCTGGAGGGACAGTCTTGGAAGAATATCTTATTTATCGAACAAGCTTGGTCTTGTAAGTGTGTAGGCTGACTACTAGAATGGACTGAAAGGCTGTAAGTTTCAGAGTTTTTAAGTGGTAAATGAGCAGAAGAACGAGAAATGGAGACTTAACCAATAATGAGACATGGGCTCTATGTCTTACAGGTAGGCCAGAGAAGTTTCAGTTGTTGGTTATGAGCAGAAAGAAGGCATTTAGGTGAGTGTAGGAAGGATTAATGTTCAAAGAAAAGAAATTTGCTCTGGGCACAGCTGCTGGTGGTTTTCCCACGGAAGATTAAGTTTAATTTATGAAAATGTACCTTCTCTTCCCTCAAAGCTAACTTTAATGCGTCCCCACCTCACCAGGTTCTCTGAACTAGAGGGACTCTACCCTAATGATGAGCACCATCTACAGGTGATAGGGGTTAGTTTCTGCTTTTCTGGGAATTTGTAGGCTCAGCACCACAAGTCAGTGGCCTCAAATTCACCAGACCTAGTGATTAGGCACTTCGATGTAGCTGATGAAGACATTGAAATTTGATCTATCTATGTCCACTTTTGTGTTCATTGATTGGTGCCCCCCCCCACCTAATTTTTCCTTCCCTAATTTTGTTAGGATCATGTGGAACAGAAGACTGGAGTTCTCCTTCTCCCATCTTTGGACAATATTAGTTCTTTTTCTTCCTTCTGAAATATTGGTGGTCAGAGCCAGTGTCTTGCGTTTCATCTGGTTCTCCAAGCAAACACTTCTAGAAGGCAAGTGTAGCAAATGCAACCTGGTGGGTGTGTTCGGAACTCTGAGTCTGGTTTCTCACTCACTGGTCCTGAAGTCACATCAGGAGGACAGGCTGGCGCACCTCTTTGAGTTTCTTCTGTCATTGACAGAACTGTTGCTGTGTCACGACTGTGAGCAAGTGGCCAGGTAAGGGGTTTGCTGGGTAAGGAGCAGCAGCTTCTGGGTATTGTGAAATCATTTTCCGTTTCATTCAGTCTCAGATGGGAACGAGTCAGAGCCATCCAGCGGGTAGATGGAGGGAGAAATCCTTTTCTTTTGGATGAATGCTTTGAGACACTTCCAGGAGGTGAGTGAGAATCAGTGTAGATCACTGTGCTATTGCTTGATCGTTCCAAGCATAAACACACAAGCTTATTACAGTGTCAGTAATTTTGTAGAAATTTAGTTATCTAGAAACGAGTTTCATATTCATTAATTTTGATTGTGTCTATTAGACACAGGCTCATCCTGTAGTCCAGGCTAGCCTGGAACTCACAGCAATCTTCTTGCATTAGCCTCAAGTGTCGAGATTACAGGTATGGGCTTCAGGCTTCTTATTTTCCTTTTAATCCACTTTATTTTCATACATTTCACGTAGAATATGGTTATTTATGTGAAAGAACATTGCAGAAAAAAGGAAAAAGAACAGGATAGTAATTACAACCAAACTTTCCTTACGCTGACAGCAGCCAGCTCATTTATTAAGTCAATGTAACGCTGCAACATCACACTTGATTGAAATCTTGGCCAAGTCTGACAGATGTTCTCTCATCACTGTCAATCTCAAGTATGTTTTAATGAGTTTCAAGTGGCTGGAGCGCCCCTTCGCAGATGCCACTGTTGCAGAGATTGGGAGCAGATTCTTCAGGGCAATGGGTTTTGTATTTAATAAGCGGTGCATGGTAGGTAACGGGTAGAAATCATTGCTGGGAACGCAATCACAGCTCTGCAAACAGCCTCTCTCAGTCTGCACTTGATGATCCTCCTTCAAATCAGTTAAATTCAGAATAGTGCCCCAAAGCCAGTCTGTATGCTGAATGTCTGCAGTCTTAAAAGTTGATAAGAGTATTTGAAATCCTCAATCTTTTCAGAGAGTTATGAAAATGGCTGCTTCAGGAGACTCAGTAGAAACATGTTTAAAATTGACTCGCTATGTTTTTGCCATTGTTTCTTGGTGAGAGTGCAATGGATTGAGGATACATATATATATATATATATATATATATATATATATATATACACAGAGAGACACAGAGAGACAAAGACAGACAGAGAAACAGAAAGAGAGATGGATCTTACAAAGCCAGTCCTGTTTATTTGTATGCATTTCCTATCAGTTCATTGTTAGGTTTTAGATGGTCATTTTCAGATAGATTGAGATTTCTACTTGTTTATAGACATGTTTCTTTCATATAAAATTATTACCTGTGTAGAGAAAAGCCATGAGGATAATATTTCCTTTGGCCAATCTCTATCTCAAACAAAATGGTTTATATATTTTGTATACTATGCCATAAAATGAATATTGCTTAGCCTCTGTGACACATTAGCTTTTTTTTTTTTCATTGCCAGAATAAATCTTTCCCAGTTCCTATACTATCTCTTCAGCTTGAATAGAATGGTGTACCTCCGTCCGTTCTTCTTTTTTTTTTTTCTAAAGCAGTTGTAAACCTTTAATGATCTGAAGTATTTTTGCAAAATGGGTCCGAGTGGAACAACAATTTCTACTGTATTCCTCTAGTCTCATGATGCAAAATTTGTTTGAGAGTGGAGAGCTTTCTGAGAAAGGAGAAATACCTTGATAATAATCAGAAGAGGAATGTTAAATCCAAGTTTTACTTCCGCAGTATGGTGCCTACAGTGATTGAACCCAGCAGACACTGGAGGGCCGCATTGTCAGACTACCGATATTTATAACCTTTTCTGCTCCAAGCTTGATTTAAAACCCAAAGCCTGTCAGAAAGCCAGATGGCAAGTAAAGACACCCCCATGTATTAAAGCTTAGTTACCATGACGTGGGCACGAAAGTAAGTGGTGGAGTCACATGCTACCGCTCCAAATGTGTCCTTTGGAATTTCATGTACGGTATTTAAAAATATGTGTATTTAGTCTTATCTGTTAGGTTGCCATAACTTCCTGCCCTTTGAGTCCCCAGAGCCTGGCTGTGGCGTGCAGTAATTAGTTTGTGCCAGAGAGAAAACAAGCGGTGAGAGAATGCTCAGGGCTGAAAGGCCACGTGACACCAGTGGCGTGGGAAAGGGCTGTTTGTTAGTTACAAATTAGTCATGTGTTAACTCCAGGTGGGAGAATAGTGACTTTAGAGTATTTATTCTCATGTTTCTCAGGGCAGTGTTGCCCTTCTCTTACACATGGTTTGCTCTCTGGGGAGTTGTTAATGGCACTGCCACAAGTATACAGCATTTAAATGGATTGCCAACAGAGACAAATGGATTGTTTGAAGCTTGGAGAGGCAATCATCCAGGTGGGTATGGAGGCTGCGAGGGGGGTATTTTTTTTTCTCCCAAAGAGAAGGGCAGGAAGGGGTGCGGTTCCTCATTGTGGGCTGATTACAGAGAGCAAAGGTGGTGGGCGACTGAAGGTGTGTAAATAGAGTATTTACAAGAGCTTATAAGTGTGCGTGCTCCTTCGCGTGTTAAACTGAAGGGTGCCTGAGATCAACTGCAGTATTTAGTATTTGTTTACAGGAGCAGCTTTCCTGCATCCTTGGCGTTCTTATGAACTGTGGGCCGGATCCAGGGACTGAAGAATTCAAACTCTGAAAACGTGCAACTGAAGCTGTAAAAGGCCACAAATCTGCCTTCCTGATTGCATAGCAGGCTCTGTAGACCACCAGTCACTCTGCCTCACATCGCCCTATTTATTTTTACTGAAACTCTACTGTGGATTTTTAACCTGAAAGAAAAGAGTAAACATGCAGGCATTGGTTTAGGAAGACTCTGGAACCTTTGTGATTTGCTTTTAATGCCAGGGCTGTGGCTGACTCTACACTGCCAGCTGCAATCAACTTCAGCTGGAAAGCCCTCTATGTTCTTATTTTTAAAGCAGTAATTGGTAAGTGTATTTTCTGCTTGTAATCAATAGCTTTTATATTCCACGTAATATTTCTTTTTGTTTAGAAATATTTCGTGGAATATAAAAGCTATTGATTGTAAAGAGCTAAGGCTTTACCACATGCCACTCCACACGACCAACTCACACTGAAATTCTATTATGTTACCCACATGACAAATGCCTCTGTCGTTAATTGGTTCTCCAATCTTTGAGAACCGAAAAAGGAATTTTTTCACTCTAATCACCATAAAATGGAGGCTTTTATATAAAAAAATAATGCTGTGTGATATGAACCAAAAATATACCTTGCGATGGTTTTCTAGTCATGAGGTTTTATGCAGATGTGTGTGCACCAGTATGTAGTCCAGTATACATGTACCTATACTATAGACCTGTGATCTTCCGTGTGATTGAAGTACATACAGATACACACATGAATAGTTCTTTACTTAGTAATATTCTATCCTGGGTTTTTCCAGCACTGAGAACCTTCCCATCATAACTGTATCCTATGTCTGTATATCTGTCACCGACACCATTGTCATCTCTATCTATAGATACAGTCTATCTCTCTGATCTACATCTATATCTGTATTCTTCATGTGTATCTTTCATCTGTATCAAGGTACGTTTATACCATCTGTCATACCATATCCCTTGTTTCGTGCATGCACACACACATTCATTTATACCTTGGGAGATATTTATAAAGCCTCATCTATCCTGTCATTCAACTTATGGGCAGAATTTCTAAAGTAGCTGATCTAGTCAGCTTTATGACTTCTTAGTTGACTTGAGCTATCTGTAAAGGTGAATGCACTTAAATTACGGTATTTATTTGTGAGTTTCCCACATTGGCCAGTCCATAGAATTATGAGTTTGTGACCAGTACATGGCCACCTCGTTGAGATGGAATGTGATATATAGTCAATTCTGAGTTAGCTAAGCTCAAGGCTGCTTCCAACTGAGGACAATAACACTTTCCTTAACCTATTCAATAAGACAATAAACTACCCAAAGCCTGATGGAAATGCAGACTTTTACCACAACACTAATCATGGGCTGGCCTTGCTACCACTATGACCTATGAATTTTCCCAGGGCATCAGGCTCTAGTCTGGTTATTTAAAATTATTATTATATATCATAATTATTTAAAAAATATTTATTAGATATTTTCTTCATTTACTTTTCGAATGCTATCCCAAATGTCCCCTATACCCTTCCCCTGCCCTGCTCCCCTACCCACCTACTCCCACTTCTTGGCCCTGGCATTCCCCTGTACTGGGGCATATAAAGTTTGCAAGACCAAGGGGCCTTTCTTCCCAATGATGGCCAATTAGGCCATCTTCTGCTACATATGCAGCTAGAGACATGAGCTCTGGGGGTACTGGTTAGTTCATATTGTTGTTCCACCTATAGGGTTTCAGACTCCTTCAGCTCCTGGGGTACTTTCTCTAGCTCCTCCATTGGGGACCCTGTGTTCCATCCAATAGCTGACTGTGAGCATCCACTTCTGTATTTGTCAGGCATTGGCATGGACTCACAAGAGACAGCTATATCAGGGTCCTTTCAGCAAAATCTTGCTGGCTTATGCAATGATATCTGCGTTTGGTTGGCTGATTATGGGCTGGACCCCTGGGTGGGGCAGTCTCTGGATGGTCCATCCTTTCGTCTTAGTTCCAAACTATGTCTCTGTATTTGTTCCCTAATCTAGGGAGGAATGAAGTATCCATGCGTTGGTCTTCCTTCTTCTTGATTTTCTGTGCTTTGCAAATTGTATCTTGGGTATGGATACAGAAAATGTACATTTACACAATGAAGTACTATTCAGCTATTAAAAACAATGAATTTATGAAATTCGTAGGCAAATGGATGTATCCAGAGGATATCGTCCTGAGTGAGGTAACCCAATCACAAAAGAAGTCACTTGATATGGATTCACTAATAAGTGGATATTAGCCCAGGAACCTAGAATACCTAAGATATCATAATTATTTTAAAAATTAATCTGGGGCAATAATGCATTCATTGACTATTTTTATACAGAATAAAATAATGCATAAAACAAGACACGGAGCTTTGTGAAACTTAGTCATTTCAATGAGAGAATTTAAATCTTACCAGAAATGGGAAGGATGGGCCAACTTTTGAATATGGAAATATGAGAACTAGCAGTGGAGATTTCCCCTATCCTGTAAGGGACAGATCAGGAATAGGCCAACTATATTCTTATAAATAGCTGTACATTGATAACACTCTAGTCTTTAGTCTTAATATATAAGTTAATGTTGGAAATTTAAGCAGATAACCCCAGTCATGTACTGGACTTTAGGTATAGACTCTTGAACTTAATAAAGGTCCCCTTAAGGTGAAGGACTATGCAGTGTGAGCTGGCTATCATGGAGTCCTCTCATCTGTAAGATCCTTATTTCAGGAGCACACAGAAAGAAACATCAAATAATCCCCCACCACTGAGAGCAGCTTCCTTTCGAAAGGGGCTGCAGAGCAGAGAAGACAGATCTTTGAATTTACTTGGCATGTGAACAGTAGAATTCTGCTCCAAAAGAGACCACCTGCTACCCTTTATAGGTGCTAAGAAATACCAAAATTAAAAGTATGAGAAATAACGATACTCTAAATAGGGAAGGGAAAAGAATGGTAATGAACTTTCAGAATAGACAAGTAGGCCGCACTGTTGCTATTAAAAATACACATCCACAGGCAGAGAAACAGTTGCCCAAATTGTACAGGGATGCTTTGCAGCACTAGGGTAATGCTTTTAATTTACAATGAGACTCTACAAAAATACTCATTTTCTTGTGCATATACCTTGGGATCTGTGGGTTTACTTTTCAGGACAGGCACTGCCTTTGTGTGTACATGTGCATGTAGGTTAGGTGGCATTCCTTTCCTAGTGCTTCGTCCTTTGGGGGATCCATATAATAAGAGTTGTTTGATGCATGGAAGAGTATGTTTTACACAATATTAAATCTTAGAGTTTACTATTTGTGGGATCAGAATCATGTTTTGGAGAAGACCTGGCTATTCTTAGTGTATTCTGCCCTGTTTTGGGGCAGAAATATCCTGTAGAGATCTTCAGGTAGCAATTCCCTCAAGCCACGGTGTGAGTAAATACCTTATTCATAGCAGAGAGGCATTTATTTTCTGAATCATGCTCACAGCTATAAGATCCAACTGTAAATCTCCACTCCCAGCACTCAGAGATGGCATAGAGAGGGGTTGTGTGGAAGCACTGAGTGGAATGTGTTAAGGTTTTATTTTCAAATGTTACATGCTAAGGCTTGTTTTATATAGTTTAAGACACACACACACACACACACACACACACACACACACACATATTTGTTAAATCATAAATTCCCTTATTACAATCAAGTAACTATAAACATACTTGCATTAGCAAATAAGAAGACAACCAGTAAGGGTATTAATCAATGAACTGGTAGGATCCATGACTTTATTTCTTGGTACAATATGCCCCAACATGGTTACAGCAACCATAGAAATTGTAGATTCTAGTCTTATCACAATCATACTACACAGGACACAAATATTTTGTGTTTTATACATTTCTGAAACCCTTAGTTGTTTTTTTTTTTAATAAATTTAACCTAATATAAAAGATACAGCCACTGATTAGACTACACAGAAAGCAAAGCTTTTGCCAGCACATAATTTATTCTAAATCATCAGCTCTTGGTAAAGGTAGAATGGGATGATTTAAAAACAAATGATAGTTTGATTTGGATAAATATGTCCCTCCTAATGCAATCTTGCAAGCCTTTTTTGCTGATTATGATCGGCTTGGATATCTCATCTGAAGATGAGACCTTCTACCACATTATTTGTCCTTTTAGATGAAGATTATGCTTCTTTCGCTTTGCGTTATTGAAAAATGGAGCTACAGACAAGCAGAGCAAGCTATTTTACATGTAGCCTACGGAAGTCTTAATGTTTCTCATACTATGACCCTTCACTAAAGCAAGCAACCTGCTTTGCATCTGAATGTAGAAGTTAACTTACATATTCTGGTGTTAGGAATGAGAATTAATGGCTCCTGTGAGCTTCGAGGAGAGAATATTTTATCAAAACTGCTGAAAACTCAGTTTAATAAGGGAAAATGATGCCACCTGAGAGTGTTTTCTCCTGTGTTCTCCAAGTCCCTCTTTGGGCTTTCATGTAGGAAAGGTGGGATGACAGACGGCAGATGGATTTATCTTTTTACTGAGCTGCAAACCTACAAATCAGATGCATATAAACAGATCTCTCAGCCAAATATAGTGTGACAAGAATTCCATCAAATTCATCAAGTCAAGGGAAGTGATTATGTCTGATCACATGGACTCGTATAAAAATGAGATGTATCACATTGCATCGATACAGCAGGCCAGAGAATCCATTCAATGCATCCTTAGAAAAAGAATGAAAAGCACACTGTTCTGTGCACAAAGTACTTTCAGTATCCATTTACATTTTGGGATAAGCTGAGCTTATCCATTTCCTATTTTTTAAAAAACTCAGAACCATTTAAATAACTGATTGAAAGAATTTTCAGGCTGCAGGCAATCTAAATGTCTATAGAGTTTATAAGTGTTGAAATCACTGTACGGTTTTAACACTACTTTTTTAATCATCTCAGTAGACTTATGCGTATACATTGAAAGTCCTATAAGATTTAAGTAATTAAGTTACTCATGAGGGAAGAAATGAGATTATACACATAAAATGCTTAATCAATTACAGGTTATAACCTCTCTTATTTCTCTGTAACATTCAGAGGCAGATCCAAACCAGTCACAGAGCAGTGACAGAGAGGAATTCTATGCATTAGCAGGAGGGTCTTCAGTGGCATTTCATTCTGATAAAATGACATTTGGCCAACGGTCTAAGATGAAATTTTCAATAAATGCTGGCAACTAACACAATTCATTATAGTTCCTCCTGGTAAGGGATGTGGACAAAAATTGCCTTGGCTCTAAAAAAGCTTTCATGTCATTATGAGCCCGGATCAATCACCATCAAGTAGAGGACACTCATTGAGCTATTTCTCTTCAGCCATTACACATTTTGTTATCAGGCCCTATTGAAGACACTGAGATTGTTTTTATTAGGGAGGCATTATTGCTAGGCTCTCCAAGCTAAGTGTGTTTAACTGTATTCTCCGGTAAAGAGATGGAACGATCTGTCTGAACTGAGCCTGGGATGAAATCACCTGTACATCGCCATGACCGCCATGCCATTTAGATGTCATTTTGCTTGTGTTTCTGCACAGTAAGAAATGATAACATACATTTTCCCATTAAACCAAGAAAAGGAAGCCCAGCAACCTGACGATTGCTATGCACTGAAGATAAGTGGATAGGTTAAAGTTCATACCACTTTCTTCCCGTCAGCAATTCTTAACCTCTCTGTGTAAGGAGAGTTTAATTGCTGCTTCAGAAGCATCATCAAGAATGAAAGCTAGAAGCCATACTTACCAGCCTCATCGTTTCTCATCTTCACTGATTTTGTATCTGCCTTTATGAGGCCAGACAAGGGAAGAATAAGATAAAGTTAAAAGATACTCACTGAACGAAAGCTTTTCTGACAGTATAATGAGTTTTAATAACTACCTTACTAAAGATAGGCTACTTTCTAGGCACTATTTGCACGTTTCACACTTGTGACTCAGATTATTCTAAAATATATTGTTACAAATTCCTTTGGTTAAATTCTTTCTAAACTTTTTAGCTGCCTTTCTTTCTCCCAGATCTTCTAAAGGAGGGGGAAAAGCTTCACAAATCTTATTTTGCTCAGGGTGTCTCAACCACTTTAGTCAGACTCTCTTTGGCAGGCAAATGTTCAAAGGATCACCTATCATCTCATAGGTAATTTAAGGAAAGCAGACAAATTAAAATCTAAATGCATGCAGAATGTAATACTTGCTAAGAAAGAGTGAATTATTACAAATGAAAGGGAGTCTGGGATCAATGAAGCTGTACTCAGTGATTGAGAATGACAGTGGGCTAAAAACTTCCAAGATAGACCTTGTGACTCATCAGCCATGTTCATCATGGGAGGCATCTTCTTCCACGTCTACATACTTGCACAAAACAAATGGAGGGGTTTGCCTCCAGTTTTCAAGTTGCTTAATTTCTTCAACAACTGTTGGGGTACAGAAGCTATCTATTTGAATTTCTTCAAGATACTCGGTAGACTAGTAAATTATTGGCTAAAGAATAAAGCTGGAAAATTTTGTTGAAAGACTAATTCTCAACTCTCTCATGGCAGCATAGTAGTACTCCGTAAAGACATGGCTCAGTGGCAGAGAGCGGCATTCAACCACTAGCACTGCTTATCCCCAGAGTCTATCAGAAAAGATATTTTGATAAATTAATTAGCTTCTTTATGTATAATAACTGAAATATAATTTCATATTCATGTTAATATAAATAAATACCAATTTTATTGACCTATGTTACTATTAAAACTAATTAATGTCCATTAATAAGTACTTCTGACTTTTTTTTTTATAAATGGCTAAAGAAGAGAAATAAGTAGACAACTGTGCTCACACATTTTAAGCAATTAAAGTAACAGTAGTTGCTATAACACTGAACCCTGGTAGTGACTTAGAGGCTTAGTAATTTAGAGGGGAAAGCAAGGCATTGTGACACATGCTTATAATTCTAGCACTTGAGAGACAGAGGCAGGAGAATCATGAATTCAAGGCCATGCTAGGCTACAGAGTAAGACCTGGTATCAAGAGGAAACAAACAAAAATTGTGTCCCATTAAAAGAAGTTGAGTTGCTTTGCTCTGTACATCCATTCACAGACCCATTAAGACAGGTTACACAATGATCTGCTTTGAAAGATATATATTAACACTCCACTAGAAGGATCAAGATGTTCAATACAATTCGCCCTCCACTGTGTTTCAGAGAAGTCAAAAGATTGGACAGGTTTTGTCTAGACTCTGATACCAAAACTTAATTACTACTGGTTGGGATTCACAGTCTACATGGATGTCTTCAAACAACAAAGTCATGAGCTTCCATTTTAATTAAGAAATATTATACTCTATCCAGAATAGCATCAGAAAACTAAACAGAATTTTATTCACCTGGATGCTACAGAAAGTTACACAGAATGTAAGCCAAGGCCGCCTCTTCTGGACCCGGACAAGAAAAGGAAATTGGTGTGAACTAAAAACAGATTAAACAAAACTCTACTGTTTCTCCTTACTCCCCTCTCCCACTGCACTCTGCTTCTTTGAAAATTTACACATAACATCACAGGCTATAAATAATTTTGCATTGGATTCACCCAGTGTTTAGGGCTGTTAGCAATGTTATCAAAACTTCTGAAAACATTTATCTATCCCATATACAAATATGGAGCCCCTTGTTAAAACTGAAGTATCAGGAAAATCCCAAGATTTAAAGCAGGCAAGACAGGATTAGTTTTGTCCAGGGAGCTGTGGAGAGCCAGATCCTCTTCTACTCTGCTTTACCTTATTTGTCCTGCCCTAAGGTGAGTGACCTTAAGGGCCTTCAGTACACAGGTAGAGGGGCTATGCTTCACAGCCACATTGTGTATTCACACATCACATTTCAGCTGTTCCCATGGTCCCAAGTTCTGTGGTCTCTGAGGGTCATTCTACTGTTTAATCACCTTCACCTATGGTTTGCTGAAACACTATTTCCAACGAGTTTTAGACAGAATCCATTTCTTCTAATCAGCTCATTTCCAATTTATTGAATCTGATAAATTCTCCATAGGTCTTTTTTTTCCATTTATAATCTTTTCCATTTCCATTTCTGTTCTGACTTAATCCAAATGGGTTATACAGCTCCCACACCATCATTTCACCTTCAAATTGGCAGAAGACATTCGTGTGAATAGACTGTTATGAAGGTGAGGGTCGTTCTGCAAGAAGGTTTCATGTCTTGTCAGGGCACACCAGAGAGATAGTTAATAATTAACCATCCCTGTTTTCAATTGAGGCCAGATCACCACCACCAGCTCTTGCCTCTCCCTTCACACTTTTCTACAATTTTGCTGGGACATCTTCTCCACTCCTCTTATCCCCTCCTTTTTCCAGTTCCATAACCACGGTTACCATTTCTGATAAGGTTTTCAGTGGAAATTTGAATGGTTATTGTGTTAAAGAGCTTTAGGTAACTCACAGTGTGTTTTGATCATGCCAAATAAACTATTTGTACCACATGTCAAGACTGTGTAGTGACGCACACATTTCCTTGTCCAAGGGATTTTTTTTTTTTACCACATTTTAATGTGATAAGGTCCTCTCTTTTCTCCTTCCCTCTCCTATCTCTTTGTTTCTTCCTCTCTGCTTTCTCTTTTTCCCTTTCCCTCTCTTCCCCATCCTGTTTTGTCTTTCTACCATCCTTTTCTTGTTCCTGAGAATTAAACAAAACAGTTTATAGTCATAGCCTCTTTATTCCTGGAACTCATGATTACAAAAGTTTTCTTGGAATGAACACACAGTGGAACCTGTGTATGCACAGAAAAACCACATTATGTTTCTAACATTTCTGCATTATTTGAGCTTTGTGAGTAGTAGCATGTTGTGGTAAATGGGGGTGGGTAGGTGTGTCCTCAAATATGCTGAGCAGGAAACTCAACCAGACTGTTTAAGAAGAAAGCCTTTCTGATATCTAACACTTAGGATTTTTATGATGGTACTGCATTCACATTCCTTACCCCGTTATTGCTCTCTGGGTGCTCCATCTGATTTCCATAATGTATGTTCATAGCGCCTGTGTTTATTGCAACAGATTGCTAAGTTAACTTATCATGGCTTTTCTGCATTTATATTTTCTCCCAATTTAAAGTTTTTAAGAGACACCAAGGCAATTTTGACAGTTACCTAATAAAGCTGAAATTCTGTCTACAACAGGAGTACCCTGGGACCCTCACTGCCTTTGGCTCTATAAAAGCATGGTATATACTAGCTTTGCATTGATCAGAGTGAGTCTGCCTGCAGTGAGCCTTGGGCATGCTCTAGGCCGCGAAGCTTAAGGGGAGCAAGGGACGGTGTAATCATTGTGAGAACAGCTTAGATCGATGCTCACGACAACAGCAATGAACCTTTTCTCTAGAGGGGCATATTGCAGCTGTGAAGGCAAGCAAGGATAAGTGTGACAGGCTGGAACCTCAATTTTCTCCCAGTAAAGACTCGTCCAGCAGTCACAGCTGATGCATGATGAGCACCTCCCTTCTTCAGGGTATCTGATGAGATTAGCTACTATTCAGGAAGCCAAACTGATAATCACACAAAGGTCTCCTTTGATTATAAGTATATGCCTCCACTTTGGGCTACTATGGACAATGACCAGTCCTGTTACAATGAAATATTGGAAGCAACTTCATTCATAACTAGCATGAAAGTGAAAAGCTGGTGGAATGATGGGCTTGGGGTAAAAGAGACACGTAGCTTTCCCAGGAGCAGCTGTTTTTCTTAGCACTGGAATGAGGCAGTAGCATTGACCCCTATGAACTGGATGCTTCAATGAGTGGAATCCTACCTTCTTGTGGGACAGTGGTCATTTCATTTATTTGGTGATTGTATTTGGCTTAAATTTCTCTCCCTGTTGCAGTACTTAGCCTGAGTTCAAGTGTTTGCAGACATTTTGCTGCTGACATTTTCTTCAGAAGTCTTTTGAATATTTGAACAGAGTTTTATCTCTCTGTGGACACAATTTTGGATGTGTGTGTGTGTGTGTGTGTGTGTGCGCGCGCGCGCATGCGCGCGCGCGCACGTGTGCATGTGCATTCAACACACACTCATGCATAGGCACATGTGAGACCAGAGGAGGGTACTGGGTACTCTGCTCTGTTAGGCCCTTCCTTATCTTTTGAGGCAGAGTCTTTTCCTGATCTTGGAACCAGGCTGGCAGTTAGCAAGCCCCATGATTCCTCCTGTCTTGTGCTGCCCGCTGCATCCCACCCTAGTGCTGGAATTATGAGTGCCCACATATATGTGTAGTTTCATTTCTTGTCTTGTCTTTCCTTGTATTTTTCTTTTCTTTCTTTCTATTCTTTTTTCTTTTCTTTTTCTTCTCTTTTCTCCCCTCCTTTTCTCCTCCCTCCCTTAATTTCTCTCTCTCCTCTCTCTCTTCTCTGTCTTTCTCTGTCTCTCTCTGTCTCTGTCTCACTCTGTCTCTCTCCTCTCTCCCCCCTCTCCCCTCTCTCCCTTCTCCCCTCTCCCCTCTCCCCTCTCCCC
>NC_034593.1:36220252-36227939 GCF_900095145.1 Mus pahari
TCTCTCTCTCTCTCTCTCTCTCTCTCTCTCTCTCTCTCTCTCTCTCTCTCCTTTTGTAAGTACTGCTGCTTGGAGATTTGATCTCAGCTCCCCATTACTCCCACAGCAAGCACTCTCATACATAGATCCACCTAACTCTGCCTGAATACCGTTTTTTTGTTTTTTTGTTTTTTGGTTTTTTTCCTGCTGTGCTATTGCCTTTGCCATCTCTGTAACTGTGTCTTTCCTCAGATGATAGTTTCTTTCTGCTGCTGTCCCTGGAACAAGCAGAATATGACAACAATATCTTTGTAAAATGCAGGTTCTAGGACACAGCAAAAATCTAGATTTGGAGAGGTCCATTCTGTAGAAGGACTGTAACTTAGCCTTTTTTGACAGTGATATTTATCTATCATGAGATTTATCTATCTACTGAAGCATGCTAGCTGTTTTATCAGCTACATAGAGAATGTGATTATCTTGTGAGAATCCTTTTTAAAAGTAAGACTTTATCTTATAGCTAGTCTCTAATATTCTTAAAGTATTCAGTTGATTTTAGAATGATTATTCATTTGTCATATTTATTCCCATCAACTTATACATTCTTGGGTCTGCTTTTCTAAACCAACATAAATGATTTAATTCACTTTTAATAAATGGATCTGTTTTGTGTTGGAATCATCTATTTATTTTAAAAATAGTGTATCTATTAACCAAAATGCCTTTTGTTACTTAATTAAGTCACTGATTAAAAGTCAGAATTAGGCAGTGTGAAGAATGCCTTCAGCTAGCATCCTGCCTAGTCAATGACAAATCATTTTAGTGTTCTGCTTTAATCCCTTAAAGTCCACTCTCACCCAATAGTTGTATTTCCTATGAATCATGGAAAATCTGTTACACTTACTTCTGAAATTCATTTCGCTTAGATTATCCATCTTTGCTAACCGGTGGATTCTATTATAAAACACGCATAGTTGTTTGTGGTCTGTCCTTTGTGGATCCATTGTAGGTGCTAGCAATTATTGTTTTATCTGAAAGGAGGCTAAAATGCAACCATTAAAAATTATTCTCAAATTATACAGGAGATGAATATAAAATTATGAGAACACATGAAGAAGGCAGGGACATAGGCACTTATCATTAAGGACCATGAATACTTGGATATACATGAAAGATTCAATATTAATTCTCCTTGCTAGCCCAGGATAACATGCACCTTGTCTCAATATGATTGGTTGTGGAAGAGCCTGACCTTGTTAAATTTTCTGGGAAGGTCATTTCTGATGGCAAGTTTAACAAAAGGCTGAAGTAGGATAACGAACAAAGGCTGATGGAGCATAAAGTACTGTGATTTCTAGACTTCAACGTCTTATTTATGAAAATTGAGCATTTTTAAAACATATTTTTTGCTTTTCTGACTCTTCTCTTGTCTTGATATTGCCATTAGCCATTTTCTAACCTTCCCACAGTGTATTTCATCTGTGTTGGGTAACATAATGGTAATTTTCACTAAGCAGGGATTCTGCTTTTGTTCCCTTATTTGCTTTGAGCTATGGTACCAGTTTGTCTATCCTTCCAACTTGAGTACCCCCATCCTTAATGGAGAAATAGAAGCAAAATAGAAATTGGCCACTACTTCTATCTCTCCACCTCTGCTTCGCATGCTATCACAGGCCAAGAATCTGGACTGTACCTTTCCCTAAGCTCTTTGCTGAAGTAAATGTTTCTTGTGCTTTACCTCTGTCCAGTGCAGAGCTAGTGCTTTGTGTGTAGCATTCTTGCCAAACCACAATGTTGCACATTGGCTCAATGTTGATATCCTCATTTGACAAATGTAGAAAACTTAAGCCAGGAAAATTTGGTAAAATTTCCCAAGAAGCAGCAAAATTCAGACCAAGAATCTGCATTGACTGTGTTAAAATTCTCTTTTAAGCAAGTTTTCCTGGGATGTTATTTTTGAAAGCATAGCACTGTATTCCAAAATATACAGCATTTTCCATGAATCCTAATTCTATTCTTCTCCCACTAGAGTAGTGATACTGGGTTTGTCTGGCATGGGTTTTGGCTCTCCTCCCTCCTTTTATCATGCCTTTAGAAATTCCAAGTTGGTTGTATTGGTCTAGCTCTAGCTTCACTTTTGTTCGTTTGTTTGTTTTGTTTTGTTTTTTTCAATAGTCGTCCTTAGAAACTATATATTCAGGATGTTTTTGGAAATCAGCTACCCCATGTTAGTTACATTTCTACCTTCTATGAGTTGATAACTTTTGTGAATGGGTTTGGGACATCAAAGCATGTCAGCATTCAGATGGAGCAGATCTCTGTGCGCCCCTCCCCCAGCCCTTCTCACAGTTCATACCGGATCTCTGCCCTGGGCTGGGGCAGCAGCATGAGAAGCTGTGTCTGCAGGTCTATGGCCAAATGCCCTACAGAGTACAGAGCACATTCACAGTGCTGACATTTAGGAGATACAGATGTGTACTGTCTTGCAAGATCAGCTTCTTCAGAGTGTTGGTTGAACTAGTGGAGGGTGGTTAAGTGAACTGATGGTTATCTGACTATCTCTCAGCTATGATTGTGTCATGGAAGATAGAGTGATTGGAAGCAGGTAAGAAAGTAGTTGTGGATCAACATCACAATGATTACCCTGTTATTTCCAAATTTACCTGATCACTTTGAAAAGGCACAATGCAGGTTTCCTTGGAATATAACATCAAATTTTTTAAACTGAAGAAAAAACCCTCTTTTAGGGATATCCAACACTCAAAATTATGTTTTTATGTATGTATCAGTTTACTAATGGAAGAACATAATGCTACAGGTATCATCTAACTTTAATATATTTGTATTCAGAGGTTTTGATGTTGTACTTGTTAAAGTATCAGCCATTGGGAAAAATACATGATATTACAGCATCAAGTGATAGTAACTGTTTGGGAACTTTATGTAATTAGAAGTAGACTTTAAAAATACTGAAGTGGGTATGACTTTGATGTTTGTATATTAAGATTATGGTATACAGGCTTATATTTTTGTCCCCATCTATAGATATATGATATAAGTCATGGAAGCAGCCTGGCATGATGCTTCAGCATAGACGAGGATGTTGCACTTGACATCAGGAGGTGTTATGTTACCTGCTTCACACTGTTGTGGTGAGGAACACATAAAACATCTTCACAGATGGTAAGACTATAAAGATGTTTGCTATCTAACATTTGGCATTGGCCCCTGTGCCCTCATGGTTGCCACTATAGTCTTTCTCAGAGCTCACATTCAATGTCTGCAAATCCCGTGCTCTGATGGAATTCAGCCGAGGGCGTCATCTTCACAGCCAGGTATAGCTAGGCAGCTGCTAAGGAGCTCCTCGTTGAAAGCCTGCATCTCCTATGTAAATCAGCACATCTTGTTCATTAACACAGCTTGGGATAATCAGGCCACAGAGCCAAGAGCAAGTTGGAAGAGGTCCAGACAGCTCCAAGCCCAGCTAGATGGAGACAGATTGGAATATGTCTGGAAACCAGAGTCTGCTTGCTAAATACTACCTGGTATTCCTGCAATCACTGATTAGAAAAAGAGTCAATGTATATGAAGCACCCCCCAGATCCGAAGAATTCTCAGATGAGTCCAGACAGATAGAGCCTCCTCATGCTTTATACAGATCTCAGGAGCATTTTCGAGTAACCAATACTGCATGCAATTCATTTGCTCTCACCTCTGTTCTTCTGAATGACACTGCTTGGCAGGAGGTTTTGCCACTTTCAGAAGGTTCAGGGCCTGAGTGGGTTGCAGGCTGCCTCAGTGGAGATTTATCTTGTAGAATAATTCATTGAGCCATATGTTCCAATGAATATATACAGAACATTGTAAATACATTCACGGAGTTTCTCATTTGCTACTAGAGGGAATGCGTTTCATGCTATCTGGCAGAGCACTTGACTGCAGATGTTAGAAAATATTTTGCTTTAAGTTTTGTTCTGACTGTTCCCTCTGGTATGATTTACCTGGTTTTTATTTTCTGCTAATGTCTGAGCTCTGGGTGGGTATTTCATTTAGAAATGCCATGAGCCCCCCTGGGGGATTCTTGGCCTGATTATTTTCCCAGAATAATCTCTCCTGGCATTTGCCTAGCGTAGCAGAGTGAGGATGTCTCATATGCCACCTGTTTAGGCACTTACTCCCATGTGATGCAGGAAAGCATTGGTTATATCCCTGAATCCCAACAGCATAGTAAGTGGCTGTCTTTTTATATTTATTTTAATCAAGGCCTTTGACAGAGATCTGGTTTTGTTCAGACAGTCCAGGCCATATTGTCGTTCTGTCTCTACTTTTAGGACAAGCCTGTGGCCATTGTCTCTGACGTCAATGTCATCGCTTTAGCTGTGCTCAACCCACTAGCAGCTGAAATTATTCAGCGTTTAAGGTTTTATGAGAGACCAGGAGAATCAGTGTCAGTTAATGGGAGCATGGACATTATAAATGAGTGTGTCTTTGATTGAATTCTTAGTTTGGGGGTAAATAAAGCAAAACAGTCTGGAGTGGGGAGAATTTAAGATCAAAAGGGGCTAGAGAAATAATTGTATCTGCTGTGTAGTTTTGCAGTATTTTGAATCAAACACAGATCCTGGTACATGGGAGGTGACCTGTGTCCTCACATTAGAGATCCTGAAGAGGTCCTGTGAACACCACTTCCTGTTTCTTCACCATGTGTGTTAGAGTCAGATGCCAAAGCATGACTTTGGGTGTCACATTTTCTAAGTCCTTGAAGGATGAAAAACTTTCCACATTAGTCAGTTGGTTCTATAGCCTGAGATCAGCCCATGGCATTTATGAAGTGTTCTCTATTCTAGCTAGACTAAGATGAACAGAAAAAGAACAGAGAAAAGAACAACAGGCATGCAACTTTTGTCTTCTTTTTACTTCTTATTGGGATTCTCTGAGATCCCTCAAAATGTGATGCGTGTCTACAGATGCCAAGAGACACCACTGCTGTGGAGATAATTGGATCCTTACTCAAGTAAAGACCAAGAAACCATGGCAGTGGTACCTAAGTTGACTGTGGTTGGAAGAATGATGACTATTTATGTGGTATATTTATCTCCACCTATATTTGAATATTCCTACCTGACCTCAACCTACAATCATGTATTAAAACCTCAAAAACAGAATTAGGGACTAGATTTCTCTCAAAAACACCATCAGTGTTTTTTTTTTTTTTTTTTTTTTTTTTTTTTTTTTTTAAAACAGGGTTTCTTTGGTTAGCCCTGGCTGTCCTGGAACTCATTCTGTAGACCAGGCTGGCCTCGAACTCAGAAATCCACCTGCCTCTGCCTCCCAAGTGCTGGGATTAAAGGCATGTGCCACCACTGCCTGGCTCTTCAGTGTTAATTTACCAGTGCAGATGATAAGGTATGCATTTAAAAAATTTCACTCTTCCTTGCTTCCCTCAACTGCTAATAGAAAAAACATTTCCTTTGATTCCTGTGTCTTCTGTAGTGATCTGTTAATAATCCAGGGGATAAACACATTGGTTGACTCTATTGTGTAAAAGGAGCTGGTGACAGCAGACACAGCTGCTCCCAAAACAAAATACAGGGTGTTGTCAGGCTGACAGCTGTTGGCTGTTGGAGTGTTTAAGTACTTGGGCCCAGAGTGCCCTGCAATAACTGTACAGAAATACTGGGAACATTCCAACTTTAAGTTGTCATAGTTGTGGCAGTCATGATGCCCTGTGCCTTCTTTTACCCAATGGCATTTTATCTTACCAAATTCATGTCCTTTCTGAAAGCAAAAGCAGGAAAGAATGTGTCTTCTAGAAGACCAAGTTCAAAATGGTGCCTGACCCATGCTATGATTGTCTGTAAAGTTAAGTTGCAATTAGCAACACAAGGTCTCAAACTCGGATCTCCATTTGTGATCTTCTAGTAGTACTTCAAACTCTTGTATCTATTTAAACTGATATTAAATGTGCTTTCAACTTCATGTTGAAGTGCCCAATGCTTAGCAGAGTAGAAAACAAGTCCAGACCATGGTCAAGGCTGTTTTTAACTTAGAATCCCATAAATAATCAGTAAAGCAATATTATATTATTAAATAAGAAAAATGATTTATTTGTTGTAGATTTTGCCTTAGTTGTTAGAGACAGCACCTTGGGCTATTATCTCTAGCTAGTCTAATAACCACTATGTAACCATGTCTTCTTTATAACTTCTGGCCCTCTTCCTGCTCCTGTCTTCCTAATTCTGGTATATCACTATTGTGTGTCACTGATATATGACTGAAAACATTAATTTCTCATGTATGAGCATATGGCACTGTAGCCAGATGCCCAAAAAGAAAGTGAGTTTATTCATCTCACAGTTTTGGAGGTTCAAAGTCCAACAAGGTAGTGAAGGTTTTTAAGGGTAGCTCCCTTCCAACCAGTATAGTACAGGTTGTTAAGGGTAGCCCCCTTGACTCTGTCAGCTCATGCTAGTATGTGGTTGGTGGCTATGCAGGAGTGTGTGATAGAAACAAGCAGGCAGGCAGGCAGGCAGGCAGGCAGGCAGGCAGGCAGGCAGGCAAGCAATTCATCTCAAACCTGGATTACAAAAAGGAGTGAAGATGTCATGGTCCTCCTGTGCTTATCATGGTATGTCCTCAATGAACATTACTGCACAGTAGTGTTTACCTAATAAAGAGCCATAGCACCTCCCATTACCACCACCTGTACTTAGAAATCTTTGTGCTGAGCTCAAATTATACCTAAAGTGCTTAGTATTTGTGACACACAATTATGACTTGGTAGACCCCATCTACAGCTTATCTATACTAAAATAGAGTGATTTGAAGTTCCTGAACTTGGTTTCCAATCCCTTTGACATTAGCTCCTAAATGAAAGCATCTGCTAGATGCTGATCAAATAAATGGTTTGTCCTGATTCTACACTGTCGTTTACTTTCGTGTTTCATTCAAAGCTAAAATGGATCAAGTCTTTTGCATGTTGTGCTGGTCTCTTTCTTGTATAACCCAGTTCTTCACTAATTGAGAATAATTTTTAGTTTATTTGCATGCAGTTGTTTAATGCTCAGTCTGTAGGATGCAGCGACTTTCCTGCAGTAGCTATTTCTGTGCCTATTTGTTGCCACACATAATTGCACAATGCTGGAGCGACAGTTCATTATGTGCTCTTCAAAATACATGCAAATGCCTCCAGAAAAGAATGTTTTCTGCAGCTGTGGTGGGAGGAGATTTTCTGAAGCTTCCCTGATGTTAGAAGAAAAGAAGAGTAACTTCTGATTAAATTCCTACCTGGGAGATTTTTACTTCACTACCCAGGAGACCTGTGACTCTGATTGTTTCCATAATGTACACCATGCAACCCCTGTGAGTAGGATTTCAAGAGACTGTTGCATCTTCAGAGTTTCAGTTCTTAACTTCATTCATGTTGTATATACATTTTCAGGCACTGTGGTGGAGTCCAACAACAAGCTACTAAAAAATTAAAAACTGAAAAAAAAACCTTGGAGTTTTATAGAAAGGAATTGTAAATTCCATGAGTTATATTAGGAGAATCTCATAGGAAGTGAGTGTGGAATGTAATTGGTTTTTTTTTTTTTTTTTTTTTATTTATTTTTTTTTATTATTATTATTTTCTTTATTTACATTTCAAATGCTATCCCGAAAGATTCCCATACCCCTCCCCCCACCTCTGTTCCCCTACCCACCCACT
>NC_034593.1:36227950-36253035 GCF_900095145.1 Mus pahari
GGCCTGCGGACAGCCGCCAGGCGAACACCCCTCCTGGGCAGGAGAGGCGCAGGACGATCGGGTCCAGCTGTGGGTCCCGGAATGTAATTGTTAGATTATGATCAGTCTGTCCTAGCTGGACAAGGTGCTTGACAGATATGTAAAGAGAAAACAGATTGGATGCTGGAGACCTGTGTTACAATGACCTTATTTTGAACTTCTTCAAATAATTTGGGGAACTCATTTGGTGGGGTGTAAGTGGGGAATTTGAACAAGGTATGGTTGACAACCCATCTTTGTTTTCAGACGTGTGATGAGGTAGCAGTATGTGTCAAGTAGCAGAGAACTAACAGATTGGGGATGAAGACAGAGAGGAGGAGTATGCATGGGCTGAGTGGCTGCTCATTTGAGCTGTTCATGGATTTGACAGTTCTGCATAGGGCATTCAGCACAGAGTTAGCTCTCCTTGCTTGTTTAGTATCTCAATAAGTAATGGGTTAGTAAGTCAGCATACATGGAACATGCCCATAAATAGGATGACCTTATGAATTTAAAAAGAAGTAAGTACTGTAGCCAATTTCATTGGTATTTAAAAAATTGAGATCAACTGTTTTATACTGCATGTGATTTTATAATGAAGAGGATTCTGTTTGAGTTGTTACTAGGACCAGTTTATTTTGTTTTATGTAAATCATGTGGCTTTAGACAAACTTCTCAAATATTTATCCAACATAATCATATAGAACTTGGGTATATATAACTGTTACACTTGAAGAAATAAAAATAACATTCAGTTTTGTCCAATAAGAAAAATCCTGAAAATTGAAAAGAATGAATAAGTATATTATAACAGTGATGTTTTATTGTGTATGCTAATTTTATCCCCCCAAATTGTTGAAAAAACACAGAATAGATTTTTAAAATAGCATTTCAGGTATTCATAAATTAGTATTTACTTAAAACATAATTCATACCATGTTTGGTGACAAAAACATTGCTGAGCTTGATTTAAGGGGACTAATCTAACTATGTGTACATTTTATTTCAAGAGAAGTAGGCTCAGAAGACATGCCTTTTTTATTCTTTTAAATAACTGACTTTGCCAAGCTACTTATTATAGAACTAAAATTCCATTTACAAAACTCCAATTTAATGACTACCATTAAATACAAGCCAGACACACATTTATGTATTTACCCACTGAACTAAATGGAGACAGGAGGCATCTCAACACAGCAGAAACTAAACAGAAAAACAAACGTCCCTGAAGCTTCACTTCTCCTTTTTAAAACTTAAAAAAAAAGAATTCCCAAGCACTTGGAAGTTAATGCTTTGGCTCCCTTTACTCTTTAAGCGAGTGTCTTTGAGATGAGCATTTGTGCTGAGAGTCAAAACCAAGCCCAACATTGATGTGTGGTACATTACGTAAGGGCTGTGCCACTGCAGTCCATGTGGGAGATGTCTGCTCTTGTCTCTTGGCATATGCTCAGCAACCTGCCTATACTTAGGTGGCGGATCTAAGTTAACAACCTTAGGGAAGTTCTGATTTGCTGCCGAGAGGAAGCACTGGTGATTGCATACATAATGCGCTCCACAAAGGCTCTAAACTGGATAGTCATCCTGTATTAGTTGTTTTTCTTCTGTTTCTATGACCACATAATCTGATAAAGCACCTTCACGGAGAAAAGTGTTATTGTGGCTCGCAGTTCCAGGCATGGATCATGGTGAAGTCAAGGTGTGAAGGGTTTGAGGTAGCACATCAGTACCAGAAGCAGAGTGATCCATGACTGCATGCTGCTCTGGGCTCTCTTCCTTCACTTAGTCAGGAGCCCAGCTTAGGAATGGCACCACCCACAGTGGCCTGCTCTTTCAAACCCCATTAAAGCAATCAACACAAGACTATCAAGGCATTCCCAGAGGCCTGTTTCCTCGGTGATTCAGGTTCTAGCAAGTTAACCATTAATACTAGCCATCGCATACCCTGTGGTTGGAGAAGTTCTGAGAGACTGGTGTCAATGTTAGTGATATTCCCCCTTCTGGAGATTCATGTTCTTATGTGTTTCTTCTTAGCTTGCTCATCTAAACCACTTCAGAAGTAGAAAGCTCGCAGCTCTAAAAGAGATTTGTTCTCTACACAAGTTAATCTGTGATTGTATACAAAGGTTAGCATGGGCTTTGTGGATAGGCTCTTGTAAGAAAAGCCCCATTTGAAGCAGGATTACTGGCCAGTTAGCTCAACAAATATAGGGAATAGCTGACCTTTTATTTTTCTATGATAATATCTTTGACTAGAAGTTTTTAAAATACCATACAAAAATAGTAAAGATAGTACAATTAGCCTCAATTTTGATTAATGCCATTTTTTTCTTCTAAAGTTTTTCTTATATAAATTTAACCTTCCGTGTGTGTGAACCTTCCTTTATTTATTTATTTATTTATTTATTTTCATTTTAAAAAATGAAAAGGAGCTAGAGAAAGTACCCAAAGAGCTAAAGGGGTCTGCAACTCTAAAGGAGGAACAATAATATGAACTAACCAGTACCCTCCCCTCCCCCCTGAGCTGTGTCTCTAGTTGCATATGTATCAGAGGGTGGCCTCGTCAGTCATCAATGGGAGGCGAGGCCCTTGGTCTTACAAAGATCATATGTCCCAGGACAGGGGAATGCTAGGGCCAGGAAGCAGGAGTGGGTGGGTTGGGGAACAGGGCAAGGGGAGGGTATAGGGGAATTTGGGGATAGCATTTGAAATGCAAATGAAGAAAATATCTAATAAAAAAGAAAAAATAAAAAAGAACAAAAATGAAAAGAGTCAAAGCCATCCTATAAAATTTCAGTGTATTACATGCATTTATCAGTGTAATAAAGAGATAGTATGTACTTACTGCTTCAGAAAGCATCAAAATTCACGACACATCATACAGAGTTTTTTGTTTTATAGGTTTGAAAACCTTTCTTTTACTTTTATACTTGTACATGAATGATGCTGTTTGGCAAATACAGTATTATACACTAGAAACTATTGATTTATTTACATGCTCATGCTACATGCCTTTTCAGTATTTAAAATAATACTAGTGCAGCAAGGTTTAAATTGTAAATGTATATAATAGGAAAGAAAAATAAAAATTAGCTATTTTTAATGGAGTATGATTAAGTTTTCAGATTTGTTTTCATATTCATTGTACCAAGTTTAATTATGAAATAATTCAAATCTCAGTCTTTATGGTATGAATCCTTAGCATAATCTGTCATGTCTGTGGCAAAATGTTGGGATTAATTTCCTGTTATTTATGTTAAAAAAAATCCACTAGGCCAACACCTATTTAAACCCGGCTTCCCTGGAAAAGGACATACTCCATAAAGTTGAGCCAAGAAGATACTATAGGTGTTTTATTTACGAAATGACCTGAGAAGCTAGCGAGAGGGACAAGGCTGAACTTCAGAAAGGGCTAGCACAATGATATGCCATGTGCACACACACTACACCTCTGCTGAGCAACCCTGCTCTTACCTAGAGGGCTTTGTTCTAGGCTTCTCTCAGAGTCTACCCAGGGGAACAGAAATAAAATATTTAGCTTCTGGGTCCTAGTCTTCAATAGTCACAGGTGAATGCCTCAACAGCTTGATTCTTCTTCTTTAGTTGAGATGTGCTGAGTCCCAGTAGGTTCCCACAGACCAGTGTCTACTGGGATGTGAAGCAAGGGGCACGCGCCATACCAGGTGAGTTCTGCTGTTTGCACCTTGAGGAAGCTACTTGAATCTTGTTCAAAATTATCCTCTAAGCTAAGTCTAGAAGCAGAGGTAGAGCTGGAAACATTTGGATGACACACAAAGGCTTAATTAAGATACTATCATTGACATAAATTTATCAGCACCTCTTGAGCTGCATGCATGGTGTTCTAATGAAATATGCATGTAGTTTTGCAAGCTGTCTACTGCACGCCACCTAGTGATGGACAACTTCTCTTCTTTACCCTCTCTCCTCCACTATTGTCTGTTTTGTGGCCTGATTATAAACCTAGGATTCACAATGATCTGTCCTTTCTTTAGTGCTTATTTGCAATGATCTTCCAACATCTTGAAAATGTAAAGTATTAAAATAATATCCAAACCTGTCCTTTCCAAGGTCCCTTTATCAATATGACTTTAGTTAGTAGGTGTTTATCTGGTATATCTTTTCACTTGTCTGTAATGTCTTTGGTAATTGGCCATATAAACCATTTATAGTGTCTTTAACAGTCCTTGAGGACATAACCACCATTATCTTGGGACGTAAGAGTTGTGGAAATATAAGTTGACAATGTAACTGGGTGGTAGGGAACCAACTGTGTTGAAGGAAGCAAGACAAAGCTCTTAAGCACCATCCTGACCACAGACATTAACTCTGTAGGCACTCACCTTATAATGATGCTACATGCAATGACACAGGGGCTAATTGAGTCACTATGTACTTAGTCACTAAGTTCTCATCTTAGTGTATTGGTTACCATCCGAATGAATGATAAGTGGTATGAAGAAGCTAATATTAAAGTTAGTTTTTAATACTGTAAACTATTGACTAACAACTACAGATACTGAGAACGTAGAATATATTTTAGAAGGTATGCAGGGAAAATTCAAAGATTATATGCTTATAACTTTTGTGAATTCAAAACTCAAACTGTGCCAACAGATTGTATTTAGACAAATCTCTGAAAAATATGTGTAATATTATTTAAAAATGTTTTTATTAATTTTTTGTGTGTATACCGGAGTGTACGTATGTGTAAGAGAATGTGCTTGTGCCTGGCATCAGATACCCTAGAGTCACAGGCAGTTGGTCTGCTCTGTGGTAGGAACTGAACCTGAATCTTGTATAATAAGAGAAAAACCTCTTTACTGCTGAGCCACCTCTCCAGCCAGTGGGCAACATGCTTAGAGAGAATTGTGCACATACGGTCCGGGATAAAATAATACTCATTTGAGGCATACGTTAGCACATGAAGAATCATGTTTTAAACAATTTTTGGTACAGAGTTCATGTTCAATAAATATATATTGTTGTCATTAACATTGTTAGAATTGCACTTTCCACTTTCCAAGATTTATTTATTTTTAATGAAAAACATAGATAACTGGGAATTTTGAGATAATCTTTTCATTTGATTGTGTACATGTGTATGCGCAGAAGTGAATGTGTTTGGAATGATAATAAAGCCCATTCCGCAATGTATGAAGCATGATTTTTTTTGAGGGATATGAAGATTCTGTTTTATTTCAAAAAAGCTTTTTAATTAGAATATTATACACAAAAGTCATGATGAATTCTCTTTGTATTTTCTAATTCATTGAGATAATTATTATTTTGTTACATATAACGCTCTGAACACAAATGGGTTAATTTTCTAGGAGAAGCATTCACATGCCCAATGCGGTAGTGATAAGTAGAGCAAAGAGCTTGTTTAAGGCAGATGTTTTCTTGAAGAAGGTGAAGAATCTACTTGCCATTTGAGATAGGATACATCATCGTGTTTGTTTTAGGGATTTGTGTTGGTTTACCACTGGCTACAATTCTCAAAGACAGAAGGATTTGGAACCCTTCTTGCTAGTCAGTACCACTCCTGTAGCCTTTTCATTGATAGAAGAACCCAGGACAATGGAAATGTCAATCAATGCATATCTCTGACCAAAAATCTTCCTTTGCAAGTCAAGCAGGAGTTTTTTGACTTATGAAATTGTGATGCTTTTGACTTATGCAGAACAAATGGCTGATGACTATCTCTATGGGTTTTGTAAATGAAAAGTCTTGCAATCTTAGTTCATGCAGGCAGGGGTGAATTCCGAAGTAGGATTTAGCATAAGCCCTGTGGGACAACACAAAAGATAGCTAGATGACAAAGGTGGTTCCATGGAACATGTTATACTGCTTAATACATTGGCTATTATCACCTCCTGCCTAGCCATTGAACAAACAAGCCCAAACAAATTCTTACTAAACTAAAAGAAATGAAGTTCTTATTATTTCTTTGTTTTTATACATAAGTTAAAAAGAAGCCTTGCAAATAAAGAATTAAAATTGTTATTTCTGATAATGATATTCATGTAACACATCTCAGAGCTGAAAGGCATTCGTGCAGTTTGACCTCATGGTGGTGACTACAGTCTCCACTTCTGCCCATTATCCTTAGCCATTACACTGAGTGGTCCTCTATGTGAGCATTTACACACTAACCTTACAAGACCTTGCACACTCTGTATACAAGATGGCACAGTGAAGCAGAGTATATAAAAAGCTTAAGAAAGATTCATATTTTGACAGGGATGTAACTAGGGCGCAAAGCAATCTAGGCTATTGGTATTTTTCAGAATGAAATAGACACCTGATCTCTTAAGCTTGAATTTGGTCGCCATCACCCTTTATCTTAGGTTTTCCAGCCCTAAAACAGTAAAGAAGCAAATGTTAGCCTAGAAGGGCATTCTTAACACAGAAGGGAACCAGCATTATATCCAGAATTAATTTTTTAAGATAAAATTCCATTATTAAGGAGCTTTCTAGACATAAATGGAAGACAGCAAGAAGAATTCACTCTGAATTTGATGTGGACTTATCTAAATCTGTGATAAGAGTTCTATCCAAGTCATAAAGAATATGCCACTTTTACTATTTACTATATAAATATTTATTTTCAAGACATTTTACTTCAAACCTTGTAATTCTTCTTATAAATTATCTAATACTTTACCTTAATGGTATGTAAATTTATTTAACTAAAGTGGTCAACATTGTACCAGATTCAAACTGTCACATGTCAAACTTTTTAATGTGGGTTCTGGGGAACCACCCTAGCTCCCTGTACTTGCCTTGCTGATAAAAACCACCACTCCAGTTTAATAGGTTATTTTTATTTAAAAGTTCATCTTTCTGGAATGCATGAAGTTGACACTGACAAATTAAAATAGAGTTTGTTAAAATGGGATCCATGCATATGACCTAACTGCATATGAGCATGCTGTCAGGAACATGGATGAGGGGATCATTTACTGAAGCATGGGCACCTTTCCAGTCGTTGTGTCTCTGAAACAGTCATCTCTTCTTCTCCTAGTAACCGTGAACTGCACATTAGTCATCAGGGAGCTGGGGGGCCTCATGAGATCCTCCGCACTCCTTAGCTGCATCCTGGTGGGCACAATCTGTTGCAGATCTTGTATAGATGACAGCCATTTTGGGTTTGAGTGGCATGCTATCTCTTGCCTAGAGGACAGCATTCCATACCACTTCTCTTTTTCTGGCACTAATGGGTTTTCTCTCTCTCCTGAGATGCTCCCTGAACCTTGGGGGAGGGGATGTAGTTATTTCTTATGGTTGAGAATTCACCTGTCACTTAGTTTATAGTAACTCGACACAGTAAACCTCAATTTTTCTTTCTATAATTTTTGGCTTTTGAACGTGTATGCCCTGTAAAAGGATATTGACCATAACCTTAGCACAAATAGTTTTCCAACTGTTACACGTATATTTTGAACACAGCCATATTACAAACACTGACATTGCATTTGAGACAAGAATCTATATCATAGCCATTCTTGCAATTTATCTCCAAAGTACAGTGCTTGGTGAACTTTATAACAGTTTTGATAGTTTAATTTTGTTGAAGGTGTACATATTTTCTATAATTATACTGCATTTTATTTTCTCTTTATAACAAGTGTTAAAGGAAAGATATGACCTTTTTCTTCCCATTACGTGAAGGTCTTTATTAGTTATATTCCTATGAACTTAAGTTGATGAAAGATAAAACAAGACTCCTTCGTTTTCTTTTAGTAGAACAGAATACTCAAAGTTCTTATCTAGCACAATGACTCTCTTTCCATTAAATGACAAAATGGAAAGATACTATGTTTATTTCCCTTCTATTCTTAAAAAGTATTTTTCACTCATCAATCTCAAGTCTGAGAAAACTCACTGGGGATGTTGTCGCACCAAGACTGGTCAAGACTGCGCTTACTTCATTACTCCCAGCACCATCATATCAGTCTAGAATGTCACTGTTTGTCACTTTCCATGCATCTTCAGATTTGTCTGTTAATAACAAGTCACTCACTTTTGTCCATTTCCTTCTCTTTGACAGTAAGGGAGGAAACTAACTCTGTTCAGTAGAAGCTGAAAGTAGGCAGAAAAGGCTGTCCCTACAATCTCTTTTGACATGTACTTTTTGAGTTAATGGTATAATCCTTTGGCTAATTCACAATGAGAACAGAAATGTGGTACAATAATGATGATTCATTTCACAGTTGAATCATCCTTTTAGGAAATTCTAGAATTTTTCTGTTTTCTTATTACTCATTCACTCCTAGCATTATTGAAAATAATTAGTGACAAAACATTTTTTGATATTGATGAAGTAGCAAATTGTTTCAAGATAAAATTACTTTATATCTAACTTGTAATATTTGATAGAGTAACTTATTACATTTAAAAAAATGTAAAATTTATGTTTGTTTTTAAATAATTTTAATTAATAGAATAGAATTAATAAGATGGAATGTGGATAATTCATCTTTAAAAATAGAGAACTTATCAGCAAAGAAAACCAGAAACTAAAATGGAGTCTGTTAGATGCTATTTATATATCAAACTGAGTGGGCATAATGGGTCACAAGAACCATTTAATTGGGTAGTGGAATAAGGGTTAAATGTATCGTCATTAGAAAGATGGAATTATTTCACTTAAAATTGTCCATAATATATTTATACACTGTCATGCACTTCTCCATGGATGCACTGCACTGTATATATATATATATATATATATATATATATATATATATATATATATATATAAAACATCATGCACTTCTTCTCCATGGGTTCAGTGTTGTCCATGATATATTCTTATACTATCATATACTTCTCCTTGGGTATAGTGATCACAATGAATTCTTTAGCTAAGGATTTATGCTCTACTGATCTATGAGTACTGTCAGAACAGCAGCTTTATCATCATGGGTCCTGTTAGTTTGCTGCTGTTCATAGACCCGGCTCATAGAAGTTCTCCAGGAAGTACAATCGGAACATAAAAGAAAAAACATCAGAGGCCACTTCATTCAACCACCTGAACAAGAGTTCAGAGGATCACTGTGTCCTTGACTTCTGTAGGAAAAGGAGCTTCATTTTTTATTGCTCAAGACCATCTTTCATTTCAGAGCATCAGCTGTTATCAAGTCAGGTGGCACATCCCGGGTGTTCCAGAGATGAATTCCTAGGCTAACTCCTGAGGCTGCCCACTCTAGTGAGACTTTGACTGAGTTACCAAGGACAGCTTCTTCATGCCTTAGGCCAGGCAATATTAAATTTTGGAAAAATATTGTTGCCTTCTTATGGAAATACTGTAATAATCAAATGACATTATTATACCAGGAATTACAGTATTGGACACACAGTAGGTTTAACCCATGCATCTCAAATATTTTAACTCAGAAATTTTCCTGTGCAAAGGAAAAAATGGAACAGAGATTGAAGGAAAGGCTGTCCAGAGACCTTCTCACCTAAGGATCCATTCCATCTGCAGACACCAAACCCCCATAGTATTGCTGTTGCCAAGAAGTGATTGCTGATAGTAGCCTGGTAAGGCTGTTCTCTGAAAGGTTCTACCAGCACCTGACCCAATACAGAAGCAGCCAATCATTGTAGTGAGCCCAGGAACCCCAATGGAAGAACTATGGGAAGGACTGAAGGAGCTTAAGGGAATAGCAAACCCATAGGAAGAAAAATATTAACTAACTGGGCCCCTCAGAGCTCCCAGGGATTAAGCCACAAACCGAAGAGTATACATGGAGGGATCCATGGCTCCAGATACATATATATCAGAGGATGGATTTATCTGACATCAACGGGAGGGGAGAGAGGTTTGATGCCCCAGAGTAGGGGGAAGCTAGAGAGGTGAGGCAGGAGTATGTGATTGGGTGGAGAAGTACCCTCATAGAGGCAGAGGAGAGTTGTCATGGGGGTGTTGATGGAGGCTTAGCCATGAAGGGGGAAATAATTTGAAATGTAAACTAATAAACTGATTAATAACAACAACAAAAAAAGAATTTTCAGGAGCTGGAGAGAGGGCTCATCAGTTAAGAGCACTGGATGCTCCCCCAGTGAACTTGGGTTTAGTTCCTAGCACCCACATGGAAGCTCACATCTCTCTGTGACTCTAATTCCAGGAGATCTGATACACATATATGCAGGCAGTGAACATAAAATAAGAATAAATAAATCGTTTAAAAAGGCTAATTTTTTTAGACCATTAGGATGGTTATTAGTATATTGACCTAAAAACTCACTACTGTGTACTTCTAATTACTGATTGCCATTCTCTGTAAGCCTATATATGCCATTGTCTCCCACATAATGTACATCAGATTAAAAAAGTTGGATCATACTTCTTGCCTTCAAACTGGATGTCTTTCTGTTTCTGTATTCCTCAGAGTATTATTTTCTTCTTTGTTCCTTTCATCACCTGGATATAACTCATTTATCTAATCCATACCCAGTGTCTGACACTGCATGCAGTATTCATGGATGATGTTAATGGGCCAGCACAACAGGGACATGATCTCAATATTTCTTATCCTTAACTAAAAGCTAGGGAGTACTTCATCTGGCTAAGAAGGCAGAACCTAGTGTCTAATGTAGTAAAGTCATAGTTGTATAAACCTTTGAAGTTTTCATGCTTATTTTCTACAATATATTTCACATTCTAAATATCTATAGTTATTTTTGTCAGCAGGTTAGAGTCATGAAAAATGCTAAGAATAACTAATCATTAGAACATATAATGACTGATCACTTTATCCTAATTATGGTGTTATAAAAGGCAGAAACAACAAACAATGTGGAGAAAGGGGAACTCAGACATGATTGGTGTGAGTATAAATCGGTAGTGCTGTTATAGACAGCAGTATGAAGACTCCTCAAAAACAAACAGACAAGCAAAAGCTATCCAGAGACTCCACTATTGAATCCATCTCCACAGCAACTAGAATCAGTATGTCAGTCTTCTTGACTTATGTTTTTGTAATTCCAGTCGAAATATGTGTGGTAAAGAATTGATCTAAATGTCCATAAAAGATTAAAAGACTAATGTATGAAGAAAATTATATATGTGCATGCATGCACATACACTATGTACACACACACACACACACACATCTATATCTATATCTATATCTATATCTATATCTATATCTATATCTATATCTATATCTATATCTATATCTATATCTATATCTATATCTATATCTATCTATCTATCTATCTATCTATCTATCTATCCATCTATCTATATGCACAGCTATATATAGACATAGACATTGACTTGGTATATTACTATTAAATTGTAAAAAAAAATAAGTAATTAAATCTTGTCACTGTGGCAATATGAATGTACCCAGAAAACTTCATCTCATATGAAATAGATCAAGAATAGATGGATGAATACCACTTGATTTGAGTCATATATGGGACCGAAAAATCTTGATCTCATTGAATTTGAAAAAAGAATGCTGTTTTGCAGATGCCTGGGAAATCTGAGTTGTGTTCGGGGGTTGGTTGGTCCCTAGGTGCATTGTTTTAGCTCATTAGGAGGAAGGCTTGTGTTCTGTAGCCTATGCTTAAGCTTCTTAAACTGCGAGTCACAGGTGACTGAATGTGAAACATGTGGTGGCAACAGTTTCACTACATGAAAGCCCCAAAATTAAGTCAAGTTGAAGTGCATGGTGAGTCTAAGCTGTGTCTGGCAGCACTCTCATGTTATATACTTTGCGACGTCACTTTGGCTTTGCTTCTGAACCTCAGCTATGTGCACACATGCTGTGCACATCCTCATCCCTCTCAGTGCCAGTGAATGTGCCCAACACCTTGTTTCAGACTTAATACTGCTGCGTGTTGTGAGTTCCAGTGCTTTTACTGCATGATACAGAATTAATTATGGACTTATAATCCTTTCTTACTGATGTTCCTTACCGCCCAAGCATCAAAAGAGTTTATCTTTTGATTTCACTGTGGTGATCATCTACTCATCTCATTAGTATGCAAACTGGCTTTCACCTATAGAAAATTGTAAGAGTATGTGTGTATTACAGAATTGTTTTAAAATGAATTTGTTATCAGATGTTTGACTTACATACTAATTTTATAAACCTCTATTCCTGGGGTTGTCTAAAAATTTTTGGTTAAAAAATGGTAATCCTTGAAAAGTTACAGAATCCCCAGTTTATTAAAGAGCAAGATGAATATACAGTTAACAGCAAAGCAGTGTGTTCTCTAAATGACTAAAGAAGCGCTTATATGTGCTCAATATAAGGAAGTGATAAAGATCAATTATACTAATACAATTATTTCATCATTAATCAATATATGCAAATACCAGAACTTCCCATTTTCCCCTACAAATTCACACAATTATGTTAATCATAATTTTTGAATAGATTAAAGTATTATAAATGCTTTTATCAAAGATCATATATACAGTATGGTCTATGAGGTTGAGAATTGTATATATCTGATGCTCAAGACATTTTCAAAAATGTGAATCACCCTTTACAATATGTAAACTCTTGGGTAGAAATGATCAAATTTCTATACTAAAAATGAAAAAGTAGAACTAAAAAGGTTCAAAAGTTTCTCAGGCTGGCACAGTGAAGCAGGTGGCAGAAGGGGTATCCTGGCTGAGTGAACTGATTTTTTTTAACTGGGGTCAACTCTTTCCTTGCAAAGTGACTGTAACCCATAGGTTAGACCTGACCTCTATCTAGAAAGACACAAGCCTCTGGGTGACTGCCATTTCTGCCTTCCATCTCTGAACCAGAGTGCTGGTATTGTAGTTGAGAGTCCCCACATCAGTCTCTTTACATGTGTTCCCAGGGCCCCTGGTGAATTCCCTAATCTCTAGTTCATTTCTCCATCTGCCTGTAAGAATAATGTGTGTGTGTTTGTGTGTGTGTGTGTGTGTGTGTGTGTGTGTGTGAAACGTAGTTAAATATGTTCTAAGAGCTCAATGCACCTCATTATAAGGATTTCTTTGAGCTTTGAGAATGGTGACCTGCCCAAGCAGGGAAACAAAGCAAATACATCAAACACGTTCTTGCTGATCCCCATCCTTCTTAGAATCAAATGATGCAGTTTCTCAAGAACATTTTTAGCGCTAACCAAAAACTGTTTCTCTCGCTCCCCTAACCCTCATAGGTCTGTAATGTGTAGATCCATTCCCTGACAACCCTCAGGAGCAGCTGGTGCCCTGCAATGCCTGGCTCTTCAGTTTTCTAAAGGTTTCATGTGAATCACGCCCCCAAATCAAGAACTCATCCAGGCCAGGAGCCACAGGCTTGTTTAGTTCTCTGACTCAAATGCTTTTTGATGGTGCTTTTTTGAAATAATAACCACTCTGAACTTATTCTCCCTCTGAGAGAAATCAGGAGTATAATAGAAAGTGAACATTTCTATAACTAAAAACTGAGTATTGCATTTTTGTCAGGGATTATCTAGACAGACAAATAAAACTCCCTTTCTGGTTCCTAAGAGTTATCATTTTGTGAAAGCATAGTCTAATTTGTTTCCTTGTCTTTTACTGGCTCACACATCTTAGCAGAGAATCTACTTTGATGTTTTTCTGTCTTATTTATCAGGTCATCATGTATGTGACATTACTTCCTTGTTTTATTTATAGTTTATTCTCATGTGTAGGTCATAGGTTAAACTATATTCTTATATTTTACTTTCAGGATTTTTCTTAAATCCAAACTCATTTAATTAGTATCTGTACTTGTACTTTACTGCTATGGCAACCACAATTTGGTGACCTATATTGGCATATGCCATTGTCAATGTCTCTTCTGTGGTTTAGAAGCTCCACTTGGGCTGTTCTGACTGGTGGTGGTGGTGGAGTGAAGTCTTGTATTTGCTATTTCTACAGAATGTCTGTGATTTGATGCCATCATTAGCACAACTGCAGCATGGTGAGCATGGTCCACAAAGTGGCATGAGATTTACTTCTGCAATCAGATTATCATAGTGACCACAGCTTTTTTTTTTTATTAAATTATTAGTTTATTTTTTACAGTACATATTTTATTCCCCCCCCCCGCCCACCCTCCAACTGTTCCACATCCCATACCTCCTCCCCACCCCCCTGTCTCCAGTGGATGTCCCAACCCCTCACCCTACCTGACCTCTAAGCTCCCTGGGGGCCTCCAGTCTCTTGATGGTTAGGTGCATCATCTCTGAATGAACGCAGACTTGGCAGTCCTCTACTCTGTGTGTGTGTTGGGGGGCCTCATATCAGCTGGTATATGCTGTCTGTTTAGTGGTCTAGTGTTTGAGGGATCCCCGGGGTCCAGATTAATTGAGGCTTCTGGCCATCCTACAGGGTCACTCTTCTCAGCTTCTTTTAGCCTTCCTTAGTTCAGCAACAGGGGTCAGCTGCTTCTATCCATTGGTTGGGTGGAAATATCTGCATATCTGCATCTGACTCTTCCAGCTGCTTGTTGGGTCTTTCAGAGGGCAGTCATGCTAGGTTCCTTTTTGTGAGCGCTCAATAGCCTTAGTAAAAGTGTCAGACCTTGGGACATCCCCTTGAGCTGGATCTAACTTTGGGCCTGTTTCTGGACCTTCTTTTCCTCGGGCACTTCTCCATTTCCATCCCTGTAATTCTTTCAGACAGGAACAATTATGGGTCAGAGTTGAGACTGTGGAATGGTCCCCCTCTCCCTCATTTGATGCCCTGTCTTTCTGATGGAGGTGGACTCTGTAAGTTCCCTCTCCCTACTGTCGGGATTTTAGATGAAATGCTGAACAGTAGGGTCTCTGCTTAAAGACTCAAGTGAGGCAGGGCTGGAGGTGTGTGCTTAAAGCCTAGCTTCTAAATCTCTCAGTGTAGGAGCACATGGATAACAAAACAAGTTCAGGGCTTAGCTGGTGTAACATAATGAGACTTTGCTTCAAAAATAAAATTTAGCTAAGGAGAGATGACTCTTGGAGTTAAAATACTTCCTGTACAAATGTAATGACTGAGTTCAATCACCAGAACTGCACGGTAGTACAAACTTGTCATCGCAGCACTGGGGAAACAGAGAGAAAAGAATCCCCAAGGCTCACTGTCCATCTTGCTTAATCATATGGTGAGCTTCAGGTTCCAGAGAACTCAGTCTGAAGACATACGGTGCAGGGCTCCTAAGAAATGATACTTAGTATGAGCCTGTGTCCTTAACATACACAGAGAGACACACAGATACACAGAGACTCATACACGTAGACACACAGACATACGAGAGAGAGAGAGAGAGAGAGAGAGAGAGAGAGAGAGAGAGAGAGAGAGAGCTAGCTGCAAGCAGGTATGACCCAGCTACACATTTGAACATGTGCCACAAGAAATGAACAAACAAACAAGTAAATAAAGGTTTTAAAGCTGTCAGTGGTTGTAGTTAAGATGGAGAACACTTGCCTGTCATGTACAAAGCCATGAGTTCAGCCCTCAGTGGCACAAACTTATAAAAAATGTTTTATTTCAGATTCTCACTTCATAGTGTGCACATTACTTATTTATAGTTGCACTTACAGACTTCTCACAGAGATTCAAATGATAGTGCCTTGAGGATCTAATTCCTATAGCCTTTAAACAAATTGGAAATATACAATTGAATGTATATACTTATTTCTGAGTAGATATGCAAAGTGGTAATGTATGCAAGGCTAGGAAATGTCTGTCGTGTAGAGATATTGTTTGGATTTTTCTCTTTGTATGTAATGAAAGCTTGTGAACAGACATTAGGCCACATTGTCAGTTTTCCAACAGTTCTCAGACTGGCCTCAATTAGCTGTCTCTTATTTAAGTTATAACACAACTTTCTTTGTGTAGAATGAAAAACTACCCACTCTTTATCTGCATATGCCATTACATTCAGTATCTGCATACATACACACACACACACACACACACATGCGTACACACGCGCACGCGCGCGCACACACACACACACACACACACACACAGAGAGAGAGAGAGAGAGAGAGAGAGAGAGAGAGAGAGAGAGAGAGAGAGAGATCATTACCTTCCACATCTCAAAGAAATTTTCCTTGGAGTCCTCTTCCCTTTAACACGTCCCTCTGATCTCATTTTTTATAGCACCTTGTCATATACCTTAAATTAGCCAGTATCTTTTTATATATTCACAGCACATTTTTGCAAGGTAGATAAAGGAAATTGCTCTCAAGTGATGAGATTTTTTTTTTTTTACTTGCTGTGTTTCAGCTTAAAACATACTTTTCCTTCACAAAAAACTAGTTTTATAAACATTTGCGAACAGGCTGCATAAAGGAAATTGCTGACACAAGTTAACTGCATCTATAATCGTGCAAATGATCTGACTGCATGTGGAGAGCAAAGAAGAGAGGAGGAAAAATTAGGCTATATTTTCAACTTAAGTCTCCAGATGAAGAAAGAGACTAATGGCGTTTAGATAACTAAATAATTTGAAGTGTTTGGAACATTTCTGCTTTGTAGACACTACTCTGCCAGAGAGTTCCAGATCGAGATTTGTGTCTGTGTCCGTGGAGCTGTGCAGATTAAGGCTCTCTAATGATTTGAGAAGAGACAGAGGATGCTATGTCCAGGGGAATATATGTAAGCACCAGCTCTTTGCCTCTTCTCTCGGATAAATGATTGTTTTAGTCTCTTTCTCCCCCCTTTCTTTCTGCTGGGCAATGATTAAACTCTGTGCATGGTAAACACTTCACCACTGAGATCTACCCATAGTCTCCAGTTGTTTTCACTATAGTACCAGGGTTCATTACAATCTGGGTGTATACTTTATAATGTATATATGTCCATTCTATAACATACATATATGCATACCATGCACATATCAAATATATTTAATACCCTAGGCTCTTGCCAGATCTTTTTATGAGCAAAAATCTATAGTCACAAATAATTTATGTAGCTCTAAACAGTCATCTCTGGTTTTGCTTTTTCTTTTAGTAAGATCATGGTCTGTGTGGCTTTTAATCAGCTTTATTTGTTTAGTAAGTCTCCACAATACAGTATTCCTTTCTCTTCCAACAGCAAAATCTCCACATCAAATCTAGATATTTTGTTCTACTGATTTGTCTATTGTCTATTTTTATCATTTACTTATCACATATTTATCTTCTTTCTACAATCTATCTAGTTCTTCTCTCAATCACAGGCTTCTATCCATCCATACCAGCTGTCATCTACTATCTATCATCTACAAATAATTATATAATTTTGATCTTGAAGAGCAATGTACCACCTACCCATTAAAATTTCCATTATCTGTCTGTCATATCTATCTATCTATCTATCTATCTATCTATCTATCTATCTATCTATCTATCTATCTATCTAAATTATATATATATATATATATATATATATATATATATATATATATATAAAATCTATCTTTCTATCCATCTGTCACCCACCTCTCTACTTGTCCATCTGTGTATCTATCTCCATCATACATGCCTATTATTCCATCTATCATATCATTTTCTGTAATATATTTGTTGTCTATTATCTATGAATCATCTACATATTGATTATCTCATCTATCATCTTTCAACCATTAGGTAATAGCCTGCCCATCATCATCTTATCCATCCATCCATCCATCCATCCATCCATCCATCCATCCATCCATCCATGAATTATCCTATCATCATTCTGTTTCTATATCTATCATCTATCACTATTGTGTTTGGTTGGATCTTCTGCCCTGAGAATAGACAGACTACATTCCTAACACCAGCACTAGATGCTTTTTTATATATGGTTGACTTTCATCAAGTCATTTATCATATTATCTGCATTTTCAGATTCTCAGAGTAATATGATGGCACAAAATTGTTTATGACCCAACTTGTAGTATTAACACACTGACTTTCTAAGGCACAAGTACAGTAACAGTAAAATACTGAGTCTGGAACTTTGTGCCAGGCACCTGACTAAGTACTTCTGTATATAGTAGCCTTCACTTCTTATTACAAATATGAGATGGAGGATTTGTTTTTCTGTTCCAAGGTAAGTTAATTAAGGCAGAGAAAACTTAAGTATCTGTCTAGATAACCCAATGTGCAACTAGAGCAAGTGGACTGTGATTTCAGCAGTGTCTCTAAATGTTAACTGTTATTGTTATTTTACATTGTATTTTCGTTTATAGATACTCATTCTGTTTTTGCTAATCTTACACAAACCTTGTAGGAGACTCTGCTACTTTTGGCTCAGAGAGCATTTTCTCCAAGTTTCTTAATGCTTCATGTTTGCCTTAGCCTGGGACTCATTACTTTGAAGATTTTTTATGTACAGAGAATGTATCAATTCCGGGGAGCAGAGGGCACTCTGAAACTTTTCAATGAATTGAGCACAGATCTACTATCATGAGGACTCACTCCCTTGAAGCTTTTCCATGTACAGATGATATATTAACTCCCATCAGGGCTCACCAGTTTGAAGACTCCCCATGCATAGAGGATGTATTTCCCTCCTGCTCAAGATTCTGACATGTTCAGTCCTGGAACCTTGCTCAGCACCAACTCATTCCATCGTGCTATTATTTTTAAAAAGTGCAAAGCTGTTTGACTTTCCCATTCTTATTTTGTAAAGTTTGTAGCTGGATATTCCTTAGGAGACAACTTTGAATTATTTGAACAAGCCTGCTTAGAGACCATATTTAAACAATTTATTTCAGTATAATTATAGTATCTGTACCTTTTCCTTTCCTGTGGTCTTTATTTTTCCAGATGTTTCAGATTTGTGAGAAAGGTCAGGATGTTCTTTTCCTCTATTGCCATTAAGAAGAATACTCACAAAAAGTTCGTTGTAATACTGTATTTAGACAGATGCATTTATATACTCCAAAATCACATCTACTTTGGAACAGCTATGGATAAAGTAATGGAGGCATTATTTTAACAGTGAAGGAGAAAGCTCTTGATCCACAGTGGAAATAAAAGTTGAAGTGCTCCATTAATACTGTTTGCCCAGCTTTTATTTTGGCAATGTTCCTACTCCTCTCATTGTCTGACTCATTTTCAAGCACTCAGCTTTGCAGGGATATCCTCGAGACAGGGATTGTATGCACCTACAAGTATCCATTGCCAAGCACAGGATACCATGGGAGACTCATTTAGTGTTTATTGAAGAATGGATGAATTTCTTTCCTTTCTATTAGTTACATGCAGTTTGCCACCAAACACAGACACACCACAGGTGAGAAACAATGCAAGACATCCTCATAATCTCTTTATCGATGCGTGTCTGCAGAAGTAAAGCAAAAGCATAGGAGAAGGATGGTTGAGTTGGAAAGATAAAAAATAAGCAACGTGTAAAGATGATTTAATAATATGATCAAAATCCTTACAGACTTGGCTGAAGAAATCACCTAACTAGAGAATAATTTTCTAACACATTAGGGAAGGATGGCTTGATTTTATATATTCCAAGGAGAGCTAGGCTTTGCAAAAAGGACTTCTGAGTTCATTTAGCAGTTAGACAAAAATCAATCTCTGAATACATGTCAAGGCCTTGAGATGTATAGCTAAGCAATCAATACCAATTAACTCTGAAGATACGGTGGCAGTGAGTCTTTGTATTGGGATAAGTGGCATCTTTAGTTGGTTGAGATCATGTGCCTGTAGAAGTTTGATGTTAATGTATGTTCAACTTAGAGTTTCTATGTATTTGGCATAGTTTATCAAAGTCTACCAGGACCAAGTTTAATTTAATTAATGTACAAAAAGAAAGAACAGCTAATGAATATTGCAGATTTTCTTTTTACTTTTTCTTATGTATTTTTATTAAAATGATTAAGTAGATATAAAAAGTTTCATAATACATATATTTATGTAACAACTTCCTGGTATCTTTGGAGGTATGAACCATCTTCAATCAGTAGCTTATAACTTTATTTAGTGACATTATGTACACAAGTAATGAACAATAGGCTCTTTGAAGAAAACATATCCTTCATATTAGGATATGCTCTACAGAAAGAACATCTGTATTCTAATATTCTGAAATCCAAAATGCTCTGACATTGGAAACTATTAATCTCTGGCATGACTCTCAAAATATTTTCATTATATATTTTTGGGTTTGTCATATTACTCTGCTAAAGTCTGTGCAACTATTCTAAAACTCCCAAAACTGTGAAATCAGGAACACTTCTGACCACAGGCATTTCTGATAAGCTCAGCGCCTGACAGATAAAAAGGGTGGATGAGGAAAGAAGACAGGACCAGAATGTAGTTCCTATTGACAAACTAAGTCAGCTTAACCTTTTCTCAGACAGGGCCACCCCTCACCCTCCTGCAGCTGATGCTGATTGGATGCAGATCCAACAGTGACTTTTGTGCTTTCTGCCTTGTGATACTGAGACTTGCTTGTGTTATTTCCAAGTAAAGTCCAACAAAACTAAAGACTTCCCAGTCTAGAATAGTTAGGACAAACTATTGATCACTGACCATTCACTGATACTTAGTTACATTTGTAGAAATGTAACTATATTTGAAAGATTTTCGCCAAGTCACCTGGCATGTGTGTCTGTTCTTTAATCTTAATCAATATAGGAGTAAATTCCAGTTTATTAGATTATGTCTTCATATTCACTGATAGAAGAACATCTTCTCAGTACTGTCATTTATAGTAGAGCTGTGGCAGTTATTACAGAACTGTGACAATACCTGTGTTTCTCCTCAGATGACTGTCTGCAGATACCCTGATCTGAGTTTCTAGTCAAGTGCCACATAGATTCACATTCAATTTTCCCCCTAGGAAGTGTGATAAGGAGACTCTCTGACATTAAAATTTTAGGAAGGATGACCAAGAAAGAGTCTTGAAATACAGTGCGGTGTGAACTGGTTCTTTATCTTCACTCTCTCAGTACCATTGTGTCAGATTTGCCCTCTGTCCTACTTTGCAAGGTTCAAATCTCAAATCCCCCCCTCTGGAGATACTCAAGCTGTGTTGATGAGAATGCTCAGCCAATGGCATACTTTTAAGAAATTGCGAGATTGGAAGATGGGAAACGTTACTGTACTGTATTCAATGATGCAGTGCTTGTTAACAATTCTTGGAACTTTCTGGGAGTTTCAGTAGTAGTAGAAGAGATGGATGGTTTTGGACTCCAGTGGTCTTGTTAGAAAAAGACCTCCTAGCATTTTCTATTCAGGTCCACAGGAGACAGTTGGTAGATAGTGAACTCGCTGCACAACATCTCCAAGAGTAAGAGCTACAGGCTCATGAGTTCTGGCCTGGATCTATTAGCAGGCTCTGACTTCATTTCCTTGTACTTAGATAGAGAGACATTTCAAATGCCCTAGGAAAAATATGAGTTGCATTTCATTCCGTTTTATTTTTTAAATTTTATTTTATTTAGTTTGCATCAGTACAGCAGTTTCCCCTCCCTCCTCTCTTCCCAGGTTCTCAGCACTTCCCCTGCTCCTCATTCAACTCCTCCTCCCATTCTCTTTAGAAAAGGGCCAGCATCAGTGGATACCAATGAGTCATGGAATATTAAACTGCAGTAATGCTAGGCACCTTTATTAAGCTAGACAAGACAACCAAGTAGGGAGAAAGGGTACCAAATGCAGGCAATACAGTCAGAGACAGTCCCTAATCCCTATGTTAGGAGTCCCACAAGAAGACCAAGCTACACAACTATAACTTGTACAGAGGGCCTGTGTCAGTCTCATTTAAACCCTGGTTGGCTTCAGTCTCTGTGCGCTCTTAAGGGCCCATATTAGTTACTTCTGTGAGGTTTTTTTTTTTTTTTTTTTTTTTAAGGTATCTTTGATGCCTCTGGCTTCTATATCCCTTCCTCCACCACTCTCACCAGATTCCACCAAGCTCTGCCTAAAGCTCTGTTTTGCTATGGGTTTCTGCAACTGTTTCCATTAGTTGCTGGATGAAACCTCTCTGATGACAATTGGGATAGATGCCAGTCTATGAGCATAGCAGAATATCATTCAGTTTCATTTTATTTACTTACTTTCCATTCGTGTTTGGCTTTATTATGGGTTTCTGGGTTTTCTAGTCTCTGGTTCATGGCCTTTTGGGAAGTATTATGGTAGGCTCTCTCTCATGGCATTGTTCTTAAGCTAGACCAGTCATTTGTTGGCCATTGCCACAATTTATGCAGCCTCTTTACCCAAGCCTCTTTACCCATCTTGAAGGTAGGAGAAATTGTAAATTGAAGGTTTTGTGACTGGGTTAATATCCCAGTTCCTCTACTGGAAGTCTCACCTGACTACAGGAGATGTCTAGTTCAGGCTTCATATCCTTCATTTCTAGGAGTCTTAGGTAGGAGTACACCCAGAGGTTCCTGCAAGTTTCCATAGACGTTGATTTCTAACTCATCCCAGAGATGTCACTTGACTCTAGTTGTCTCTCCCTTTACTTTCCCCCTCTGTCCTCCTCACGCCTGATCCTTCCTATTCCCATTCCTGCCCCCAATATTATAGAGCCCTCTCTCCTCATCCATCTACAGTATCTATTCTGTTTCTCCTTCTCACTGAGATGCAAGCCTTGCATCTTTCCTGTTACTTAGCTTCTTTGGTTCTGCTGATTATATCATCGTTATTCTTTGTGGCAAATAGACACTTATAAATAAGTACATACCATGTTTATATTTCTGGGTCTGGGTTATCTCACTCAGGATGGTCTGTTTTAGTTTCATATATATGATTGAAAAAATAAATGGTGTAATAATTTATTGTAATAGCTAAGTGTTACACCTTCGTGTAATTGTACCACATTTTCTTATTTATTCATTGGTTGAGGAGTATCTAGGTTGTTTCTAGCATCTGATTATTATGAATAGTGCTGCTGTGAACATAGTTAAGCATGTGTCCTAATAGTATAATGGGGAATCCTTTGGGTATATGACCAGCAGTGGGATCATTGGGTCTTGAAATACTTCAATTTTCTGAGAAACTGCCAAATTGATTTCAAAAGTGTTTGTAGAAGTTTACACTCCCACTAACAATGAAGTGTTCTCTTGCTCAACACCCGCTCCAGAATGCCCTGTTACTTGCATTTTTAAAAGTATGTATTTTAATGGGGTTAAGATGGAATCTTAGAGTCATTTTGATTAGCATTTCCCTGATGCCTAAGGAAGGACGTTGGACATTTTTTTTTTTTTAAGTTTTAAGGCATTTTTATTAGAGATTTTCAGGAACAATAAGTTGATCATGTAACCTGAAATACTAGCTTGGAAATTGGAAAATACTGATCAATATATTTCTCAAAATAATTAATTTGCCAAAATAAGATATAAGCAGATGCAAAGCCTCATAAACCAATCCATCAGTGGTTTGCTATTTTTTCAGGCTTTAACATTATCTAAGGCTTGTCCATTTGTTGGTGCTAACAGACATTGGCAATATTTTGAAATGTTTTGATCAATGTATTTCTCTTTCAGTAAAAATTAATAGTAATTAAACATTGATCTCATAAAAATAAAGATACGTATGCTTCTTTAACTTCCCTTTAGACATTATTTTAGTATATGATAAGGATATTTTTTTATTAGACATTTTCTTTGTTTACTTTTCAAATGCTATCCCAAAAGTTCCCTATATCCTCCCCGATCCTTGCTCTCCTACCCACCCACTCCCATATCATGGCCCTGGCATTCACCTGTACTGGGGCATATATAGTTTGCAAGACCAAGGGGTCTCTCTTCCCAATGATGGCCGAATAGACCCCTTCAGCTCCTTGGGTACTTTCTCTAGCTCCTCCATTGGGGACCCTGTGTTCAAACCAATAGCTGACTATGATCATCTGCTTCTGTGTTTGCTAGGCACTGGCATAGCCTCACAAGAGACCACAATATCAGGATCCTTTCAGCAACATCTTGCTAGCATGTGTAATAGTGTATGAGTTTGGTGGCTGATGATGAGATGGATCCCTGGGTGGGGTAGTCTCTGGATAGTCCATCCTTTCATCTTAGCTCCAAACTTTGTCTCTGTAACTCCTTTCATGGGTAAATTGTACTGTATTCTAAGGAGAAATGAAGTATCCACAGATTGGTCTTCCTTCTTCTTGGTTTTCTTGTGTTTTGCAAATTGTATCTTGGGTATTCTAAGTTTCTGGACGAATAGCCACTTATCAGTGAGTGCATATCTAGTGACTTCTGTTGTGATTTTGTTACCTCACTAAGGATGATATCCTCCAGATATATCCATTTGCCCAAGAATTTCATAAATTNATTGTTTTTAATAGCTGAGTATTACTCCATTGTGTAAATGCACCACATTTTCTGCATCCATTCCTCTATTGAGGGACATCTGTGTTCTTTCCAGCTTCTGGCTATTATAAATAAGGCTACTATGAACATAGAGGAGCATGTAGCCTTATTCCCAGTTGGAACATCTTCTCGGTATATTCCCAGGAGAGGTATTGCTGGATGTCCAATTTTCTGAGGAACCACCAGACTGATTTCCAAAGTGGTTCTACAAGCTTGCAATCCGACGAGCAATGGAGGAGTGTTCCTCTTTGCCACATCCTTGCGAGCATTGGCTGTTGTCTGAATTTTTGATCTTAGCCATTATGACTGGTGTGAGATGTAATCTCAAGGTTGTTTTGATTTGCATTTCCCTGATGATTAAGGATGTTGAACATTTTTTCAGGTGTTTCTCAGCCATTCGGTATTTCTCAGTTGAGAATTCTTTATTTAGTTCTGCACCCCATTTTTAAATAGGGTTATTTGAATTTCTGGAGTCCAGCTTCTTGAGCTCTTTGTATATACTGGATATTAGTCCTCTATCAGATTTACGGTTGGTAAAAATACTTTCCCAATCTGTTGGTGGCCTTTTTGTCTTGTTGACAGTGTCTTTTGCCTTACAGAAGCTTTGCAATTTTATGAGGTCCCATTTGTCAGTTCTTGATTTTTACAGCACAAGCCATTGTTCTTCTGCTTAGAATTTTTTTTCCCTGTGCCCATATCTTTGAGGCTTTTCCACACTTTCTCCTCTATCAATTTCAGTGTCTCTGGTTTTATGTGGAGGTCTTTGATCCACTTAGACTTGAGCTTTGTAGAAGGAGATAAGAATGGATC
>NC_034593.1:36254889-36263020 GCF_900095145.1 Mus pahari
TTTAATTTTCCCTCTGAAATTACACAAGCTAGGCCTCCATCTTCTGCACTGTTCTCAACATTATCTTCCAAGCTCCTACACAACATTCCAAAGAGCTCTTAACACCAAGTGGATCTTCTGGCCCAAAATTCCAAAGTCCTTCCACAGTCCTTCCCAAAACATGGTCAGGTTGTCACAGGAATACCCCACTATGCTGGTACCAATTTGTCTTAGTCAGGGTTTCTATTCTTGCACAAATATCATGACCAAGAAGCAAGTAGGAGAGGAAAGGGTTTATTTGGCTTACATTTCCATACTGCTGTTCATCACCAAAGGATGCAGGACTGGAACTCAATCAGGTCAGAAAGCAGGAGCTGATGCAGAGGCCATGGAGGGATGTTCTTTACTGGCTTGCTTATACTGGCTTGCTCAGCCTGTTCTTTTATAGACCCCAAGACTACCAGCCCAGAGATGGCACCACCCACAAGGGGACCTCCCCCCTTGATTACTAATTGAGAAAATGCCTGACACCTGTATCTCATGGAGGCACTTCCCCAACTGAAGCTCCTTTCTCTGTGATAACTCCAGCTGTGTCAAGGTGACACAAACTAGCCAGTACACCTAGGTTTTTATTTCGAGAATTCACTCAGGTTATTTGTTTTGTTTTGTTTTGTTTTGTTTGTGTTTTGTTCCTATTTCCATTTTTGTTCTTGAGTTGTTTCCTTCACCTGTTTGCATTTTTATTGTCTTTCTGGACACCTTTTAAAGGATTTATTTATTTCCTCCAACTTTTTATTTTCCGTTTTCTAGATTTCTTAGATTTCTTTCATAGATTTTTTAAAATTTATTTTTTAAGTATCCTACACCATTCATAAAGTTAGTCTTAAGGTCTTTTTTTTTTTTTGTGGTTCAGCTGTATTGTAATATTCAGGTCTTGCTGAAATAGGATAATTGTGCTATGGTGGTAACATATTATGGCGGCACTGGCTGTTGGTCATCTTATTCTTACACTGGTGTCTCAGCAACTGGGGTTGGGATGATTGTATATCTAGGCATTTATTTCTGAGTTTGTCTTTCTTGGATGGGTATTTTGTTCCTTGGACTCTGTTTCTTCTTTGGTCTTCAGATCTTTTTGCCTGGATTTCTAGCCATCAGCTTGACCTCTTAAACCACTTGGGTATCTCTTCCCAGTTTGGGAGCTTGACTTCTGACAACTTGCTTAGCCTTTGTTGTAGTAGAGTGTCTCTGTTCTTCTGACTGTTGTGTTCTATACCCAAGGAGATGGAATTTGCTGGAATTAGGGGTAGGTGTTTGGCTGCAGGCACACTTTATTTTTTAATAATATGTATATTTATTATGTTTTATATGTGTGAATGCTATTCCTGAATGTATGTATGTGTAACACATGAGAGTTCAGTACAAATGGAGGTCAGAAGAGAGTGTTAAATTCCTTCTAATTATATTTACTGATAATTGTGAGTCACTATGTATTTGCTGAGAACTGACTTTGTGTTCCCAGCCAAAAAATAATATAAAATCCTCAACTACCAAGCCATTTTTCCAGTTTTGAATTGTATTTCTTGATCAACTTACCAAGCTTTTAGCTTTTTAATCATTAGATAAAATAGTAGTAGACACTAATGTATAGAAGTATGAGCAACTGCATTGGTATAAGCATGACAAATGTTTGTTCATTTTGAGGCTGAATTCCTACACATTCTGTTGAAGCTTTTGTATTGGTAAAGCAAACAGAAGAACATCTATAGCAATTGTTGGTTCTCTTAGTGCTAATACCTAATTTTTCATTGTGCATTTGGACAATACCTTATTTATTTTGTATTCCCAGAAACCAACATAATGCGATGGTGATTCTGTTTTCACTTTTTAGTCATCTCAGACTTTAGTAGTCATTTCTGTTTACATAGAGTCAGTCTGTTTCTGCTACTTCACTAATTAAAATTATTCTTTGTTTTCTCATTAACCTTATAATAAATTATTTATTGTGGTTTACCAACACCTTTAACTTTTGAGCACATTTCTAGCTTCTGTTTTTCTTCTTGGTCAAAACTTTAAACTTTTTGCTCACTTTGCATGGTTGTTTGGGTAGGTATGGTTTCCATAGAGTCATGTGTTTAAAAGCTTGACCCATAGGGAGTGGCAGTATTAGGTGAAATGGCTTTATTGAAGTAGATATGTCCCTGTTGAAGGGAGTATGTTACTGTGGGGATGGGTTTCAAGGTACCCTATGCTCAAGTTATGCTCTTGTGGCACACAAACTCCTCATGCTGCATATGGATAGGAGGAGAGGTCCTTGGTCTTGCAAAGATTAAATGCCCTAGTACAGGGGAATGCCAGGGCAAGGAAGCAGGAAGTGGGAGTGGGTGGGTTTGGGAGCAGGGTGGGGGGAGATTATAGGGGACTTTCAGAGAGGAAACTAGAAAAGGGGATAGCATTTGAAATGTAAATGAAGAAAATATCTAATAAAAATGTTGAACTCTCAGCTCCTTCTCCAGTCTTATGTCTACCAATATGTTTCCATGCTTTCCATGATGATTACAATGGACTAAATCTCTCAAACTCTAAGCCAGTCCCTATTAAATATTTTCCTATAAAAGAGTTGGCTCGGCAATAGTGTCTCTTCACAGCTCTAAAACCCTAAGACATACCATTTTAGAGTTAAACCAGACATATACACCATTGCTCACTCGAGTATTTTAATGTAAATGACTTTTATTTTTACAATAATTTATTGTTTTTTGAACAGATGGATTAAAGAAAACTTGCTCACAATACATATGTACATACATTTTGCAGTGCTAAAATAAAACTAATGGTTCTGGGGATATATTTCAGACAGTACAAGTCTTCCTCAACAATCCTGAAAGCCTGTGGGTAATCTCCAGTACTCATACTGGTGCACATATACCTGTACACATCTACACACTCATATAAATTGAACCCATCTATTGTCTTATTTTTTAATCACTTCATTATAGGGAACAGTTTATTCTCCCCTGTTTTATCCTTATTATCCAGGATATTATTATTTGATTTTAAACTGATTTTCATTAAATTTATTGATTGATTTAGTATACACACACTTGTGTCCACATGTGTGCTACAGCTTCATGTGAAGGTCAGAGGAGAATGTGTGGGAATTGGTTCTGTTTTTTTTTTACAATATGTGTCTTGTAGCTCAAACCCAGGCCATAACATTGGAGGACAATGCTTTAATCTGCTGAGCCATTTCACTGGTTCCTATTTTTTCAATTTTATAGATTTTTATTCTTCATAATTTGCAATGGTTCATATGTCTTTGACATCATTGTATGTGATCATGACTTACTCTTTATTACCCTTCTCATAGGACTTGAACATTGCTCTGCATATCTTTGTTTAATTGTACAACCTCACCTTTAATGAGTCTTTTAAATACACATGCATATCTCTCAAGCCAAAAAACACAGGCATGTCTGTTTCTTGCATATCTCAGACTTTGTATCTGAACTTTTTATAGTTTTTGAACTTTCCTATAATTCTTGCAATCATTGCCACCAACCTCTAACAAAACTATATAAAGAGGATTCTAGACATTCTATAGGGCTTTTCTGACACTAGAAAGTCAATGGGAGGTGATATGGAATAGAACTAGAGGAAGACCTTCAGAATTTTATCTCACATTTAGGAGATATAAAAACGAATGTTTCGATTGTGTTGTTTGTTTGTTTGTTTTTTGGTGATTAACTTCTTGATTTCTTTATATATTTTGGACTTTAGCCCTCTATTGGATATATCATCAGTGAAGATTTTCCCCCAATATGTAGGTTGTCAATTTGTCTTATAGACAATGTCTTTTGCCTTACAGAAGCTTTCTAGTTTCATGAGGTCACAATGGCTGAGAAGCACCTAAAGAAATGTTCAAAGTCCTTAGTGATCAGAGAAATGCAAATCAAAATGATCCTGAGATTCCACTTTACACCAATCAGAATAGCTAAGATCCAAACCTCAGGTGACAACACGTATTGGAGAGGATGTAGAGAAAGAGGAATACTCCCCCACTGCTGGTGGGATTACAAACTGGTACAACCACTCTGGAAATCAACCACTCTGGTCCTAGGGGCTACAGTCCTTTTTCCTCACCCAATACCAGATCAAGTTCCCCTCTTTTTCTGCTTCTCCCCTCCAGTTCACTTTCCCTCTCAAGTCCCTCCCTCCTTCATAACTTGTGATAGCCTTTTTCTCTCTCCCAAGGTTCTTCAGAAAACTGGAAATAGATCTACCTGAAGACGCAGTTATACCACTCTTGGGAATATACCCAAAAGATGCCCCACCATGACACAGGGGCACGTGTTGCACTATGTTCATAGCAGCTTTATTTGTGATAACCAGAAGCTGGAAACAACCTAGATGTCCCACAACAGAAGAATGGATACAGAAATTGTGGTTCATTCACACAATGGAATACTACTCAGCTATTAAGAATGAGGCCATCCTGAGTTTTGCAGGCAAGTGGATGGAACTAGAAAATGTCATCCTGAGTGAGGTAACTGAGACCCCAAAGAACATGCATGGTATGTACTCACTAATAAGTGGATATTAGCCAAAAACAAACAAACAAACAAACAAAACCCCGCAAAAACAAAAAAACCAAACCAAACCAAACCAAACCAATCCAAAACCATAGCAGCAGCAACAGCAACAGCAGCAGCAGCAGCAGCAGCAGCAGCAGCAGCAGCAGCAGCAGCAGCAGCAACAACAACAACAAAACCTACAGAATGCCCCAGATACAGTCCACAGACCTCAACAGTCAACAAGCTGAAGTGCCCAAGTTAGGAAGCCTCATTCCCACTTGGGAGAGAGAAGAAGGCTATCACAAGCTGTGAAGGAGGGAGGGACTTGAGAGGGAAAGTGAACTGGAGGGGAGAAGCGGAAGAAGAGGGGAACCTGATCTGGTATTGGGTGAGGAAAAAGGACTGTAGCCCCTAGGACCAGCAGAAAGAATGTAAACAGGCAACCTCAGGAAATAGGTGGTTGGGGAACAGAATGCATCAGAGCCTGGGAAGTCAGAGACTCACAGGACTCAAAGGGAGAGACCTTAGATGAAACACATGATGACAGTAGGTAGAGGGAACTTATAGAGCCACCTCCATCAGGAAGATGGGACATCAAGTGTGGGATGGGGTTGCCACCCACAGTCAAATCTCTGACCCATAATTGTTCCTGTCTGAAAGAATTACAGGGATAGAAATGGAGAGTGAGGAAAAGAAGGTCCAGAGACAGGCCCAAAGTGAGATCCAGCTCAAGGGGAGGTCTCAAGGCCAGACACTATTACTGAGGTTATGGAGCACTCACAAAAAGGGACCTACCATGACTGCCCTCTGGAGACCCAGCAATCAGCTGAAAGAGTCAGATGCAAATATTTGCACCCAACCAATGGACAGAAGCAGCTGACCCCTGTTGTTGAATTAGGGAAGGCTGAAAGAAGTTGAGGAGAAGGGTGATCCTGCAGGAGGACAAGCAGTCTCAATTAAGTGGACCCCTGAGATCTCTCAAACACTGAACCACCAGACAGCATATACCAGCTGATATGAGGCCTCCAACACACATACAGTAGAGGACTTCTGGGTCTGTGTTCATTCAGAGATGATGCCCCTAACCCTCAAGAGTCTGGAGGCCCCAGGGACTTTAGAGGTCAGGTTGGGTGGGCAGTGGGGGCATCCAAGTGGAGACATGGTCGAGTGGGGAGGAGGTGTGGGATATGAAGCAGTTAGAGGGTGCATTGGGAATGGGGAATGATATATGGAGTGTTAAAAATAAATTAAACAAACAGTTTCAAAAAAAATAAAGAAAAGAATCTTTCTCAAAGTCATTGAGAGGATGTGATATATTTTTCATGCTACTGTGACTGAGCCATATTACAAAGAAGTATGGTGAAATATTCTGAATAAGGATGCTTGGGATAATTTTAACATTCAAATTAGGACTTCAAGAGAGCAAATTGTCCTCTAATATGTGAGTGAGCATCAGCCAATCAGCTGAAGGTATCAGCAAGACCATGGACAGAGCTACTCCTAGCAGAAGGGATAGTAATTTTTTTTTTTTTTTTTAGTTGCAGGTTGACAACAAACTGCAGGGCTAGGGACAATCCCAAATCTCACCTGACAACAAGGTCAAACTCAGAAATCTTTCGTATTCATGCCAATAATTCTTTAAAAGGAACTACAGACTCACCGACAGAGTTTATTATGGCTAAAATGTCTCTTAGAATAAACTAGAAGGGAAGTTCATAAGGGAGAAGAAGGTATTATAAAATAGGGTATCTCACTGACCTATGAAGCCTACAGCTACAATGCCAATCTATCTGGAAGTATGTCTCCACTGATGTAAGAGTAGCATGACTGTTGTTGGGGATAGTAAATCATTCTCAGTTGAATTTGAGACTCATTCCATAGGAAAGAATCCATGCCCAGTACTCTAACCGTGGTTAGAAGCCCTTGACCTGAGACGTCATGAGCCCTAACAGGATCCCATTTCTGTTGTTTCGTGAAATTTGTGTGACATTGAATTTCCTTTTAAGAGTTTATTTTATACTCACAAAGGAAGGCTACTTTCAGCCTTTATCAGAGCAGCTTCTTTTTTTCAGCAAAGGACAGTGATTACAGAGATGCATGGCTACTTAGATGCTTAAAATAAATAGTAATAGGGTACTGAGTGCAAATGTTACATTTATACCACCCCCCTTTAAGCCTCAGGGAACATAAATAAATGGTAAATAATTTAAGGGCCAGGAGATAGGGAGGCAGGCTGTAAAATATTACCTTTGGGTATGCCACAAGCATTGTGAACATGATTACACAGCAGCTACTACCATTGCCTGCAGTGGGATTGATCAAACCTTGACCTATCAATAGTTAATTATGGTTTAGGAAGGGGTTCATGAGGCTCTATCCTTCTCTGTTTAGTATTCACAATTGGGAAAGGTATAGTCACTATCTTCAGTTACATGCTAAGGAGTGATCCTACAGGCAGCCAATGGATATATCTTCCCCATTCAAGGATTTCTAACCATGGTTACAGTACTGGGAATGGATTCTTTCCATGTATTCATTCCATACCCATGGTCACACAGAAGAGCCTGTGATAAGTGATGAAGGGCAATCTATACATAAGACAAAGAGAAACCAATTCCATCAGGACCTAACATTGAAGAGGCCTGCCAGTCTTCTGTGGATAGGAAGCACATATAGGCCTTACTGTTAAGAGAAAACAGCTTGTTGCTATCGAATTTTTAAAAACACATTTATTTAATTAAGTAATTTGTGACCAGATTTACAGCAATAGCTAGTGTCAATAGCATGAGAATGCCTTAACAGCTTTGCAAAATAATTGGGACTGTGCCTATAAAGTTTCTTTCAGGTTAGCTGTAATTCAATACATGTGGGCCTATCCTAGATGAGGAATTATTGACAATGGATGACAATGGATGGAAGGAGAGTTAGTTTTCTTCAACAGTGTGACTCATCATAGTTAGTGCAGGTTCCACTAGAAGGCCCCATACCCATCTATGCACAGTCAGCACTAATTTGACTCAGTGAGTTATTAAGAAGAAAGAAGAAATAAATTGGAGGCAGATGTTTGTGTGGTCCTAGGAAAAGATGGAGCAGAGAAGGAGTGTATATGAATAGCATCTAAATACAATATATTCACATGTAGAATTACCAAATAGTTTTTAAGTACATAAAGGGCTCTCCATTACTTTTAATAAAAATATATAATAGCTCAGGAAGCTTGAAAAAAAGAAGTTATGTCTTGACTAACATTTATGAATAATGTCTTTTATAAGATAAAGTTTTATTTTAAAATAGTTTTAGAAGTACAGAAAGGTTCTGAAGATTATATTGCCTTTTATGTCTGATAAACAATTTTTACCTCTTACTAACCCTATAACAAAGTGTGATATATTTTGACAGTAAAAATTCAAATAGTTATTTTTTTCTTATCTAATTTTTTATTAGATATTTCCTTTATTTACATTTTAAGTGCTATCCCGAAAGTTCCCTATACCCTCCCCCCCCACCCCTGCTCCCCTACCCACCCACTCCCACTTCTTGGCCCTGGCATTCCCCTGTACTAGGGCATATATAGTTTGCAA
>NC_034593.1:36264240-36273682 GCF_900095145.1 Mus pahari
CCGGTAGTACTATGTCCAATATTCTGAGGAACCGCCAGACTGATTTCCAGAGTGGTTGAACAAGCTTGCAATTCCACCAGCATGGAGGAGTGTTCCTCTTGAAGATCAGCCTTAGTCCGTGGTGATCTGATAGGATGCATGGGATAATTTCAATATTTTTGTATCTGTGGAGGCCTGTTTTGTGACCAATTACATGGTCAGTTGTGGAGGAGGTGCCATGTGGTGCTGAGAAGAAAGTATATCCTTCTGTTTTAGGATAAAATGTTCTGTAGATATCTATTAAATTAATTTCTTTCATAAGTTCTGTTAGTGTCCATGTGTCTCTGTTTAGTTTCTGCTTCCAGGATCTGTCCATTGGTGAGAGTGGGGTGTTGAAGTTTCCCACTATTATTGTGTGAGACGCAATGTGTGCTTTGAGCTTTATTAAAGTTTCTTTAATGAATGTGGCTGCTCTTGTATTTGGAGCATACTTATTCAGAATTGAGAGTTCCTCTTGGTAGATTTTACCTTTGCTGAGTATGAAATGCCCCTCCTTGTCTTTTTTTTGATAACTTTGGGTTGGAAGTCAATTTTATTTGATAGTAGAATGGCTACTCCAGCTTGTTTCTTGGGACCATTTGCTTGGAAAATTGTTTTCCAGCCTTTCACTCTGAGGTAGTGTCTGTCTTTTTCCCTGAGGTGGTTTTCCTGTAAGCAGCAAAATGTTGGGTCCTGTTTGTGTAGCCAGTCTATTAGTCTTTGTCTTTTTAAGAGAATTTAAAGAAAAGTAATTGTTTCCTTTTATTTTTGTTGTTACAGTTGGGATTCTATACTTGCAGCTGTCTTTTTTTAGGTTTGTTGAAGGACTACTCTTTTAGTTTTTCTAGGATGTAGTTTCCATTCTAGTGCTGATGTTTTCCCTTTATTTTCCTTTGAAGGGCTGGATTCATGGATAGATATTGTGTGAATTTGGTTTTATTATGGAATACTTTGGTTTCTCCATCTATGGTAATTGAGAGTTTTTTAGGGGGTATAGTAGCCTGGGCTGGAAATTGTGTTCTCTTAGGGTCTGTATAACATCTGTCCAGGATCTTCTGGCTTTCATAGTCTCTGGTGAGAAGTCTAGAGTAATTCTAATCCTGCCTTTATATGTTACTTGACCCCTTTCCCTTGCTGCTTTTAATATTCTATCTTTATTTAGGGCATTTGTTGTTCTGATTATTGTATGTCAGGAGGAATTTCTTTTCTTGTCCAGTCTATTTGGAGTCCTGTAGGCTTCTTGTATGTTCATGGGCATTGCTTTCTTTAGGTTCATGAAGTTTTCTTCTATAATTTTGTTGAAGATATTTGCTGGTCCGTTAAGTTGAAAATCTTCATTCTCATCTACTCCTATTATCCGTAGGTTTGGTGTTCTCACTGTGTCCTGGATTTCCTGGATGTTTTGAGTTAGGATCTCTTTGAATTTTGCATTTTCTTTGATTGTTGTTCCCATGTTCTCTATGGAATCTTCTGCACCTGAGATTCTCTCTTCCATCTCTTGTATTCTGTTGCTGATGCTCACATCTATGGTTCCTGATTTCTTTCCTAGGATTTCTATCTCCAGAGTTGTCTCACTTTGGGTTTTCTTTATTGCTTCTACTTCCCTTTTTANGTCTTGNATGGTTTTGTTCAATTCCATCACCTGTTTGGTTGTGTTTTCCTATAATTCTTTAAAGGATTTTTGTGTTTCCTCTTTAAGAACATCTACCTGTTTAGCAATGTTCTCCTGTATTTCTTTAAGGACTTCTACCTCTTTAACAGCATTCTCCTGTATTTCTTTAAGTGAGTTATTAATTCCCTTCTTAAAGTCCTCTACCAGCATCATGAGGTATGATTTTAAATCTGAGTCTTGCTTTTCCGGTGTGTTGGGGTACCACGACTGGCTGAGGTGGGAGTTCTGGGTTCTGATGATGGTGTCTTGGTTTCTGTTAGTAAGATCCCTACAGTTGCCTTTAACCATCTGGTAATCTCTGGAGTTAGTTGTTATAGTTGTCTCTGGTTGGAGCTTGCTCCTCCTGTGATTCTGTTAGCCTCTGTCAGCAGTCCTGGGAGTCCAGCTCTCTCCTGAGTAGCAGTGGTTAGAGTACTTTCTGCAGGCTAGCTCTCCTCTTGCAGGGAAGGTGCACAGAGATCTGGCATTCAGAAGTGCCTGAACGCTCGAAACTGGGCCTGTCCCAGAAGATGTGTCTCCTCTGCAGTTTGCACACTCACCTGCACAGACTAGTCTCTGAGGGACCCTGGACACAATATGGCTCTCTCACCTGCTCTGGTGGACAGAGCCTTCCCAGTTGGCCACCTTTCTTCTGGCGGGGAAGGTGCCCGGATATCTGGAGCCCGAAACAGGGTCTGTCCCAGAAGTTGTGTTGGTTCTGTCTGTTCCAGAAGCTGTGTAGCTTCTGCAGTCCACACTCTCACCAGTGCAGACTGGAGCCTAGGTGAACTGGAGCAAAGATGGCTCCCTTACCAGCTCAGGCAGTGAGAGCCTTTCCAGGTGGACACCTCTCCTCTGGCAGGGAAAGTGCCCAATGTCTGGAGCCAGAAACTGGGTTCATCCCAGAAGATGTGTTGCTTCTGCAGTCTGCCCTCTCACAGGCGCTGACTGGAGCCTGGGCGACCCAGAGCAAAGATGGTTTCCTTACCATCTCTGGCTGTGAGAGCCCTCCCAAGCAGACACCTCTTCTCTGGCAGGGAAGGTGCCTGGGTGTCTGGAGCCAGAAATGGGGTCTGTCCTAGAAGCTGTGTAGCTTCTGCAGTTCGCCCTCTCACAGGCCCGACTGGAACCGCTCATATAGTTATCAATTAAAGTCTGTCCATATATTATTTATATTTTCTTAGTTTTGACCCTGTATTTCATTTCAGTTCTAGAATCAAATCCAAATTACTGCCAAGTTGTATTTAATTGTCATCTTCTAGCTTCCTAGCCAAGGCAAATATTTTCTTTATTCTAATTGCCATCACCTTTTTATGAACCATGATCGAGCTACTGTGTAGAGTATTTTTCATGTGGGATTTATCTGTTTTCTTATGATCAAACTTGTTCGTGCAGTTTTAGAGAACCACAGAGGTACAGCGCCATTTTCTCACACTGTATCAGATGTATGCTATCAGCTGTCATCATGACTACCAGCATTGACCTTGAGCACATGACAGATGCTGTGCTGTCACCATTCTCTAACCATGCTCTTTTATGCAATAAAGTCGGGATGCACAAAATACATTGAGGAGTGAAGTTTTATGTTTCATCTTTTCAAGGTAGGATTTATCTACTTAAATTATTTGGGATTTTTCCTTATGACAGAGTCATCCATTCTTTCTTTACTTCTTAATTTATAAATATCAGTATATCATTATATATATATTTATATTATACTTTACATTATTTTCCAATATGATTAGACTGTTTAAGCTGTCCCAATTTCATTCCCGTCTGTGTCCCTTTGACATAATTCCATGTTTTTTCTTGAGTAGTTTCTTAATTTCTGTTACTATAAGAATCGGTAGGCTAATATTATATATTTCTTTCTCCAGACATGGAATGAACCATTTATTCGAAACTCTGATTCCTTTTATTGGAGAATGGTAGGAGAGCACAAGAACTTTACTCTCTGGGGAGTTCATGACTAATCAGCTGTCACTGAATGTAAACTTTCTCATATAGGAGATCAAGATAATGCATATGTATATATACAAACTCCTGAATATAGAAACATCTGTATTTTCTTATATATTTATATATACCTATATGAAGCTAGACATAAGAAAAAAATCTTCTTTGCCTCTAATTTAATCTCTCTTCCTCTGCTTACAGGAATTCCTAATTGAACAGCAAAAAACTGAACTCTGACCTTTGAGGATAATTACTTAATTGTCCAATTCCAGCAGAATGGTTTTGGAACTGGTAATCCAAACTTACAGGAAACAACTTTACTACTGAAATATTGAATGGTATGAGAATTCCTTTGACTTTTGGCTTATAGTCTCTATACTTTTCGTAAGAGCTATGGAGGTCAACAGCTCTTTCTGCTACCCCTCTAGTGAGGTCATTCCCATGTACCTGTGAAAGAATGGATGCTTTTATCAAAGTCCTATCAAAATCTCAGAAATGATACTTCCTCATGTTGCATACACTGAGGTTTATCTTTGTTGGATAAATTTTTGTGGGTCCTGACAAATGCATAATAGCATATAGCCACCATTACAACATCATATAGAACAGTTTTTACTGTTCCCCAATCTCATACATCACTGTTCAGACCTACCTCTTCTATCAGTCATCATGATTATCAGCTTGATAGATTTTTCTCAATGGCTATTTACAAGATGTAGCTCTTTAGATTGGCATTTTACAACTAGCAACATAGCTATAAGAGTATGCCCTCTTCTGAATTTTATTTTACATAATGGAACTCTTTGGATTTTCCATGTCTGCACTTCAGATGAAGTTCTATGTTGGGTAGTATCAGTGAACTCACTGTTGCATGTAGTCTGTATTAGATGTCTGCCATTCAATTTTGAAAATTTACTTTCAGCATTCCTCAGCTATATATTAGTCCTGGAAGGCTGACTTGTATAGTTTAAAGCATGGCATTCTCTGACCTTTGCTTTAGTTTCATTAAGCCAATGTGCATCCCTACTGGAGATAAGGGGATGGAGGTGGAAAGGGAGGAAACAAGGTTATCCTTTTAATCTCTTGCACCCCCATTCTTCATGTCCTATTTCCCTACCTGTATACAAGGGGAGCTCTCCACAAGCTCTTTCACTTGATTTTTGATTGTCATTCTGTCTTCTTGTCTTCTGCATCCTGTTGGTAACAGGATAGTGGTACTGCACTTTCTACACTATGCCTATCCTTTTGCTAAATTTTTTTAATTATTTTTTCTGAATTATATTATTTATTTTGCATACTCCAAGACTGTCTTTTTGCAATCTTTTATATCCTGATTCTCTTCTCTCAGGGCCATCACAATTGGTTTAAGGGCAGAAGTTACAAGATTATCTCAATAGAGACAGAAAAAGCATCTGGCATAGTTCATTACCACTTCATGATAAAAGTCACAGAAATAGGAAGATTGAATATACCTTAACACAATAAAATGCAAGTATGACAAACATGACAAATCCTATGGGGAAAATATGAAAACATTTCCTCTAAAACTAGAACATTTCAAAGATGAATGCTTTCTCAACCTTTATTTAACATAACTATATAACTATTCTCAAGAACAATTTAAACAAAAAAAAATTTAAAAGGGATACAGATAGGAATAGAAGTGTTCAAATTATTTCTATGTGGAGACACCATGATCAAATGCTGGAAAGACCTTAAAGAGTTTCCCAGGAAAAATTGAGTTGATAAACATTTCTAATGAAATAGCAGGGTGCAAAATTAATCTAAAAAACTTAGTAGCTTTTCACTAATAACAAACTTTCTAAGAAAGAGATTGGGAAAAATTCCTTTCATACTAGCTTAAAAAATTACACATAGCTGATGGGATGGCTCAACAGTTCAAGATACTTACTATTATACCTCATAAGATGACTTTGATGACCAGGACCAAATGGGGTAAGGATATAATGAAGAGAATGAAATCCTGCAAGTTGCTCTGACTTCTACCCATGCACTACATGTTTGTATCCACACACACATACCCCACAGACACAGACACAGACACACACAGACATACACATACCGACACACACACACACACACACACACACACACACACACACGTTTGTATACATATAGCTAACCTTGAAGATGAAAGAATTCTGCAAAGATGACACTGAAGAACTACATTGAAGGAGGCACTAGAAAGTGAAAGAGGTCTCATTCTTACAGGCCAGCAGGATTAATATTAAGAAAAATTGCTACATTACAGAAAGCATCCTACAGTAGCAATGCATTTTCCACCAAAATTTCAGTTACATTCTTCACAAAACTAGAAAAATCAATCTAAGATTTGTAAAGAAATGCAAAAGACCCTGCATAACCACTTCTAAGTAAGGAAAAGCAATGACAGAATAATCAGAGTCTGATCTCCAATCCTACTGTAGAGGCAGAATAATGCACAGAGAATAACACTGACACATAACAACATATTCAGACCACTGGACAAGACTAGAGGGCCTAGAAAAAAAATCTTACACAGTTATGGCTATGCAATTTCTTGAGAAACATGTTACACATGAGGAAATGACACACTGTTCAACAAATGGCACAGTGAAAACTTGATATCTATATGCAAAAGTATGAAATTGGATCCATGTATCAATGAACAGAAATTAATTTATGATCTACAACTTCTATAGGGAAACACAGTGAAAATTCTTGAAAGTGTCATCACAGGCAATAAAATTCTGAAAATACCTCCAATAGCATATACAGAACCCTGAGGACTGGCAAATGGTATTCTATGTGATCAAAAAGCTTTGCACAACAAGGGCAGTCACCAGGGTAAGAGATGTTCCAGCTGTAGAGTAGAAGGGAGAGAGAGCAGTAGACTACATACCCTGGGGGTAGAAAGGGAACTATTGGATTTGGGGAGCAATGGAGTCAGCAAGTGTGAAGAGGGTCTGGAGGGAGGGGAAACAACTTTTATATGAAAATGCCATAAAGATCTGTTTGCATACAACTGCCTGTGATTTTTTTTATTGGTTATATTATTTATTTACATTTCAAATGTTGTCCCCTTACCCATTTCCCCTCCACAACCCTCCTATCTCATCTCTCCTTCCTTCTGCTTCTATGAGGGAGCTCTCCCACCCATCTACCCACTCTCACCTCACCACTCTGGTATTTCCCTAGGCTGGGGCATTGAGCCTCCACAGGACCAAGGGTCTCCCCTCCCATTGATGCTCCCCTCCCATTGAAGTCAGTTCTGTGCTACATATGTGGCTGGAGTTATGGGTCTCTCCATGTGAATTCTTGGGTTAGTGATTTAGTCCCTGGGAGCTCTGAGGAGTCTGGTTGGTTGATATTGTTGTTCTTCCTATGGGGCTGCAATATGTGAATTTATGACATCAATATAAAATAAAAATTACTTGAGTATATCTGGAGTGATACCCCAGTGACACAGTCTTGGTGTTAGTACAAAAGTCCATTGTGAACTAGGAGGCCTGAAAATTGTATTTTGTTGCCTGTCTCCTAAGGAGAGTTGAGTTTGTCTTATGAAATATTAACTTTCCTGCTTTTCTAAATTGTACTTCCCACCCTTTGTGGAAAGCCATGGAGATTTAAAGCCCAGGTTTGGTTTTTTTTTTTTTTTTTTTTTTTGGCATTTTGCTTGAGCTCTCCATAACAAGTTTCAGAGAAGTCATTGGTGGGGTAGCTGTCTTTTCTGTTACCTTGGAAGTGAGTTGGGAAACTCAGGAGGTGGGCAGAGGAGAACTCAGCTCCAGCTATAGAAATGACTATTTCTAATGTGAAAACTGCTTGTTCTTTCTACAGAATATCAGTGGTTGTATATTACAGGCTGGTGGAAGCTTTTGTAAGTACTTCAATTAGATCTCAAATTGTAATAAAAAAGTCATTGAAAAATGAATCATTCAAAAAAAAACCCCACAGGAATAAGAAATTTTGCATTCCTTCACTTTTTATTTTCCTAAATCAAGTTAGCAATTTATTGTGTGCTTCCTGTGCACCTGTTATTGTGCTAAAGTCTTTGAACAAATTATGTCATGTCATTCCACAATGCTGTTAAAGTGCTTCTGCTATGGTGCCCTTCATATGTGGAATAGAGTTGAGGCAGACAAAGCAAGAAGTCTGTCTAAAGTTACACAGTGAGGATGCCTGGAAATCAGGGAAGTTACTGCCTATCTAGTGCTCTATCTATTATCTGTCTGTCTGCCCATCCATCTACCCATCCATCCACCCACCCATCCATCCATCCATCCATCCATCCATCCATCCATCCATACATCCATACATCCATACATATATTTATATATGTATCTATCATCTGTCTATATTTCAGTTTTAGTAAAGTCCTGCCTTTAATAGACTTGACTTTTCATGACTTCTAACTTGCCGTTTTCCCCCAGGTTTTGAACCTTATTGTCTATTCCACAGACTATGGTGTTAATGTGTCCTGGTTTCCATACTAGGATGTGTTATATGGACTCTCACTGCCTAACTGAACTTGAGGCCTCAATTCTTAAACAATGGGTTGACCCACTGAAACACAGCCCTCATTTGAACTGTCTCTGGCTATGCCTTTCCTAGAGGATTTCTTTCATGCTTTCCACATGTGTCCAGAACAATAATCTATAACCTTCCTCTGCAATCTGATATTATCACAAGAAGGTACACTTGGTTGTTTTCAAATCCCTTACTATTCAGTTACATTTTGCAGTAGCCTCTGAGCCTTGTGCTAAATAATTCACATGGCCCCTTTTATGTCTTCAGTATTAGTAAAATGTCACTCTTAGAAGGAATTCAGAGTTCAGGTATACAGGCATTATTTGAACATCTCTGAATGCAGAGAATTACATAGGAACAAAGATCCCCTGCCTTGGGAAGGGCTATGAAGTTTAATAAGCAACACATAGTATTAGATTAACTTTGAATTTCAGATAAATGACTATTTTTTAAAGTATAAACTTGTAGCAAATATTGCTTAAGGTACACTTATACTGAGAAATTGTTTGTGTGAAATTTAAGTATAGTTGGAATTCTGTATTGTATTTAGGAATGTAACCACAGAATGATACACCCTGTCACATTTGTCACCAGAGACACCACTTAGGTCTCTGTTACCTGGTGGCATTTGAAAAATAGACATTGCCCCTCATAACTTATTCTCACCCTGATCTTGACTTTCCATCTCCTTGGGGTGAAATGATCCTGGGGTGACATTATATCCTGTCTTATGTGAGATGGTCCCGCTTTATCTCTGTTGTTTGACATAATTGCTAACAATCCTCTTTCACTTTCAAAAGTGTCTAGGTTTAGGTGATAAATTGTATGGTCATTGATGCTTCATTCTATCCTTGATTTCCTTTGACCTTGTTAGTAAGTAAATTTTAGTTTCTTTTCCTTAAAGCCATAGTCTAAGAGCAAGCACCATTTTGACTGATACTTCTTTAAGGTTCCTTAACACTGTGTCTCACTCTGAGGCTTAAGGTAAAACACACACGCAAACACCCAAACACCCAAACATACTCTCTCTCTCTCTCTCTCTCTCTCTCTCTCTCTCTCTTCAAAAGCCATACTGTAACTTTCTCATGTGCAAAATGGAAGCAAAAATTAAGCAAATGTTTGAAGAATTCAGTAAAACAATCAGTCCATAAGTCCTTAAAAATCCAACAAGGTGCATGCAGCAAATTGATTGAAAATAATTTAGCAATGTTAACTTTAAGAAGACACAATGGTAATGATCTCTCTCTCTCTCTCTCTCTCTCTCTCTCTCTCTCTCTCTCTCTCTCT
>NC_034593.1:36274054-36279348 GCF_900095145.1 Mus pahari
CATCTTCTGCTACATATGCAGCTAGAGACATGAGCTCTGGGGGTACTGATTAGTTCATATTGTTGTTTCACCTATAGGGTTGCAGACCCTTTCAGTACCTTGGGTAATTTCTCTAGCTACTTCTTTGGGGTCTCTGTGTTCTATCCTATAGATGACTGTGGGCATCCACTTCTATATTTGCCAGGCACTGGCATATCCTCACAAGAGATAGCTATATCAGTGTCCTTTCAACAAGATCTTGCTGGCATCTGTAATAGTGTCTGCGTTTGGTGGCTGATGATGGGATGGACCCCCAGGTGGGACAGTCTCTGGATGGTCCATCCTTTGGTCTTAGCTCCAAACTTTGTCTCTGCAACTTCTTTCATGGGTATTTTATTCCCTATTTTGGGGAGGAATGAAGTATCCATGTGTTGGTCTTCCTTCTTCTTGATTTTCTTGAGTTTTGGAGATTTTATCTTGGGTATTCTAGGTTTCTGGGCTAATATCCACTTATTAGTGAGTGTATATCAAGTGAGTTCTTTTGTGATTGGGTTACCTCACTCAAGGTGATATCCTCCAGATACATCCATTTGCCTAAGAATTTCATAAATTCATTGTTTTTAATAGCTGAGTAGTACTCCACTGAGTAAATGTACCACATTTTCTGTATCCATTCCTCTGTTGAGGGACATCTGGTTTCTTTCCAGCTTCTAGCTGTTATAAATAGGGCAGCTATGAACATAGTGGAGCATGTGTCCTTATTACCAGTTGGAACATCTTCTGGGTATATACCTAGAAGAGATATTGCTGGATCCTCTGGTAGTACTATGTCTAGTTTTCTGAGGAACCACCAGACTGATTTCCAAAGTGGTTGTACAAGCTTGCAATCCCACCAGCAATGGAGGAGTATTCCTCTTTCTCCACATCCTCGCCAGCATCTGTTGTCCCCTTAAAACAGGTTCTTAAAATGTGTGAAAGTAAAAAGATTTTCTGATTTTGTTTGGGTAGCTTTGAGTCATTCTATTTCATTATGTCTACTGATCACAGGTTCTATGTCAAATGGTTCCTGTGAAATATCAAATCCCTTGAATGGTTTATTTTCCTTTTCATACTGATCTACAATTTAAAAGACAAGTTCATGTATTTTATATGTTTATACATATTAACAATTTATATGTGTGTCTGAAGTGTTTCTTGGATATGAGAACAGCTTTCATATGCTATCAGTAGGGACAGAGAGCTATGCGCAAAATTAAACTGACCTATCCCTTTTTCCCAGTTTCTTGTATTTAGTTATCTTTAGAAATTCCAACACACCCGTCTACCAATCTGAAACAAAACAGTTTATTTTTAAAGGAGACAGAGAGAGAGAGAGAGAGAGAGAGAGAGAGAGAGAGAGAGAGAGAGAGAAGATTTCTATAATCTTAACATAAGTTAAACTAAAGGGAGTATTTAAAGTAGAAACAAGGCTATATTTCAATAAAAGTTAAAAATTTTAGACTATTCATTTTTAAATATGTCATTAGCTTAAGCATTACAAATTATTTAGAAGTTACTGGAGGAAAACAAATATGTCATTTATTTCTTTTGTGTTAACTCATCCAAGATAAATAAATGTAATGCTTTATTATATCTTAGAAGTCATGATTAGATTTTATTTTTAGATAGTAAAAGAATAGTTGTCTTATTAAATTTAAACCAAACACTGTTTTGGAAAGCTTAATTTGAAATATTGCTACAATTTTTCATCAGTATTTGAATACCCTCAAGGAAAATTGTGGCTGTTTTATGGGTATTTAGCCATCATTGGGAAGAGAGGCCCCTTAGTCTTGCAAACTTTATATGCCCAGTACAGGGGAACACCAGGGCCAAGAAGTGGGAGTGGGTGGGTAGGGGAGTGGAGGAGGGAAGGATATAGGGGACTTTGGGGATAGCATTTGAAATGTAAATGAAGTTAATACCTAATAAAAATTAAAAAAGAACTTAACAACTTTTTAAATTAAATGTAAATTATTCAAATAACAAATAACAAAAAATTATTTATTTACTGACCATGGGGGAGGAGAAGTGATGGATATTCAAGTGAGAGAAAATAGAAATAAAAAGTAATGCTATATCATTAATATACAGAGAGCATCATCAAGAGAATTCCAGGTGAACATATATCAGTTATATGAAGGACAGATATTTGAATGTCCTGCAAGACAGTTGTTCTGTCCAAAACCAAAGTATGTTACTGTCTATAAGTGGAATTTGAAAGCAAATAAATTTATCTAAAATCTTCAGGTCAAAAGGAAATGAGGCTGTGTCAACTTGTTTCTTTGCAAATATTTCTCTGGATGAGCAAGTATGGAAAGCATATTATACTAAAGAGAAATGTGCAGTGGTAAAAATAGTCATACTAAGTATCTATATATTGTGAAATTTATGAAACATGTAATAAGTGGAAATGGAGCAGCTTATATTTACAAATTGTTACAAATGCTATAAAAAAATCAGCAGACTTTAGTGAAAGAGATTTATATGAATAGGAGTTTTCACACCCTAGGTGTGTTTCCCTAGGAAATCACTTCAGGATTCTGCAGCCATAGACAAAGCATGCTATGCTTCAATACCTTCAAGTAACCACAATTACTTATTTTGTTTCCAATTCTTCAATTTTGGCATGAGGTGATGAGATGTTGCTTTGTGCCTCAGTGTGTTGTGTAGAATGAAATCATAAGGTTAGAGAATCCCTTATACATTGGTTCATTCACAGCAGAGCATGTTATTCTTGGGTTATGTAGAAGTTAGCAGTAGCTAGGGACTGGGCATTGGTTCCTCACCAGGTGGATTTCCTTGTCAACACTTTGAGCTTCTTCCTTTATGGTGGCTGAGCTCCAAGAGTGAGTGTGTGATCCCAGAGAATTAGGCAGAAGTCAAATTGCTTGTTTTGGTCTAGCTCCAGAAGTGGTACAAGTTGCATTTTATTATATGCACAGAGGCAACAAGCCTATCCAGAAACAATGTATCTTAGTTAGGGTTTTTATTGTTGCAATGAAACAGCATGACTTAAAAGTAAGTTGTGGTTGAAAGTGCCTATTCAGCTAATACTTTCAAACTGTTAAGATTGAAGGAAGTCAGAACAGGAACTCAAATAGGAAAGGATCCTGAAGGCAGGAGATGATGCAGAAGCTACAAGTGTAGTTGCTGCTTATTGGCTTGCTTCTCTTGGCTTGCTCACCCTGCTTCTATAGCACTCAAGACCACAGCCCAGGCTTAAGACTACCAAAAGTGGTTTAAAAAATGCCTTATAGCAGGATTTCAGGGAGGCATTATCTCAACTGAAGAAGCTCCTCCTTCTCTGATGATTCTAGGGTCAAGTTGGCACAAAACCAGCCAATACACAATGGGAGGAAAAGGACTCTTCCTCATGATGGGAGAAATATCTTGTTGGCAGGAGATTGTATCATTAGGCTGTAATGTCATGTGACCATTTTGGCACAAGACTATAAATAATCTGTACCATTACATTATAATCTAGGGTGATGAAAAACTCATTCATGCCAACAGTGGAAAGAAGATTGTCAGTAAATGTGAATACTCCAAGAAAGGGAGAGGCTGACCTGTGCTAGAAATCTAGATGAAGTCAATGTGTTAAGGAAGGAGAAAATTAATCAATTAAGTGTGCAGAACTTTGATATGTTTGACCATTGTAGCTACTTTAGTACAAGGCAGGGCTTTTAAAGCTTATTTCCTAGGTGAGTTAAGAAGGGTTTGAAACATTTAAATCTTGATAGGGACATGTTTCAGTCTCCTTTTCAGAAGATCAGCCCTTGTCTAGTGAACAGTGGATAAAAGCAGCTCAAAGGCAAGCTGTTATAAGAGGCCATCAAATTGGTTCTAGTGAGTCCTGATTTTATCTTTAGTCAAATGTGATTGTAGAAATAAAGACAGAGAAAAAAGTCAGATCAGACAAATGCTCTAGTGGTGTAGCTGCAGGTATGGGGAAGCAATTGAAGCTGAGCGGTAAGATGTGGAAGGTTTGAAAGATCTGCTTACAGGCCTCTGGAAAGAATAACTAAACAAAAGTATTATTTCCCCTTTTAATAAACTGGGACTCACACGAGAATGGGAGCATGCTTCTGGCGAGTGTCAAGAGTTCATTTTGCAAATGGGACACCTGAGATATCCAGCCAGTAACCAAATTGCAGGTTTGGAAGTCATCAGCGTGCATGTGATGCTTAACACCATGGGATCTTCTGAAACCATCTAGAGAAAGACTACAGAAAGAAGGAAGGAAGCCAGTGCCACATTCCCATCATGGTGGTGACTAGATATTAGTCAGAAGGGAGGAGCAAAGAAGAAAGGGAGGTCAGGAGTATTTGAGGTGTCCGACAATGTGCTGAGGAGAGAGGAGCCAGTCGGCTGGAGGCCTTCAAAGTTCCAAAACCCTTCTGGAAACCTTGGGAGGTAAACGTCTGCTCCAAGAACCCTTCAGATACAGCAATGTCAGGTCCTGACATTCCTACCAGCACTGTGTTAATACTTAAGTTTGATCAGATTGAATGAAGGACTCCATAGACCTGAGAGGGGGAGTTGATATGCACATATGAAATGTAACAAATGCAGCAAGTGCACAGCAGATGCATTCAGGCAAAGAGCTGCAGCCAACGAGACCGTGAAGCCAGTCAGTGGAAATAAAGGAGTCTAACAATCCACACAGGAATAGTGGTTGTACCTGCTGTCCCATATTCTAAGCTATGTGCATTGAAACAATTTGATAGGGCTTCTGCAGTCTCTGCTTCCATATATTCTAAAATGAGGACACAGGGCATCATAAAGATTTGGCTGTTAGACTATCTTCGAATTTCTTTGATATGCTTGGAGTTTCACAAAATGTAGACCACTAAACTATCCTCAAAACAATGTTAAATGGTAAACATTTATTTTTTTCCTTTGTATGAACATGTGATATACACACAGACACAAACTACATTCAAACTCAAATTTGTCAGTCTCCATACAACTTCAGATATCACTAACAAAGCACTAGACTTGCCCAGTCAACCAATCCTCCCAATTACCCTCTGGATTAACAAAGCAGTAAAGCAGTAACAACTAGCATCTAGAAAATGCCGTTCCATACCAGTCACCTGAAATCTCACTTTACAGGATGAAGAGCTGAAACCCAAAGTGTTCATTTAAATATATAAAAGTTCCTTGTGTTGAAAGTTGTGGTAGATCAGATCTGCACTCACACAGTCTAATTCCAGGGCTGTCCACATACACACACACACACACACACACACACACACACACACACACACACACAC
>NC_034593.1:36279380-36291386 GCF_900095145.1 Mus pahari
GAGAGAGAGAGAGAGAGAGAGAGAGAGAGAGAGAGAGAGAGAGAGAGAGAGAGAGAAACAGGTCCGTTAAGCTCTGTCCAAAGGATTGGAACTTTATCCAAGCTATGGCAGTGTCTTGACAGGTTCTGGGCAGCAAGTGATGGGATGGGATTTGCCTCTGATGTATAGTTGGCATACAGCTTAAAAGAGAGCATCCCCCAAAGAGCATGAGCTTTATCACAACCATCACAGATCTGGAGGCTCTTCCTGCTCTCAACTTCATTCTTCTACTGATAGTACAATGTCTTGGCTAAAAAAACCGTAACTGTGATTCTGTCAACACCAAGCGACGCCAAACAGTTAGTGATGCTAATTAGAAACTTGCAGACAGAAAACAAAGTTAAGTGAATTCCCAAATAAACTTGTCTGAGGTCTAGTTTACTGAGATCCACTTAAGTTCTGCAGTTACGTTCTGATGCAATTCCTGTGCTCAACCCATCCTGAAGGTTGCCATTCATTCTTGCTTTTCAAAACAGTCTCGTTGACGCCACTGAGCAGTGCCTGCTCTGTGTAGCAGGCTATCTTCTTCATGTGTCTGTAGTTCACAGCACTTGGCTCACCAGAGAATTCAGAAGCATTTTCAGTGGACGTGTGTTACACACCTTGCACCAGATGCTAAGTGATTTCAACACCTGTAACAAGCCCCAAGTTACCTTAGGGTCTTAAAATCCTTGTCATCCATCAAGTCCCATGTAGACTCTATGTGATAAAATCTAACTATTTATTATTCCTGCCTGATGCAAATTTTGTTTGCATTTAATTTATTTTAACTCTCTTCTTTAATAGTCAAATCTTCAATAAACTCACAGACAAGATCCGTAAAGAGAACCTAGTTATAAGGAAATGTATATTTTAAAAGGGCAAACATTTCTTGACCTTTAAAATGAAAACAAATCATATATATATATATATATATATATATATGTTTCAGTAAACTCATTGTCAAACAAACCCTTTTACTATTACAAAATTGGCTAAGAAGGAAAATATGCCTGTGGTTCAGTTTCTGTTGGCTGCAAGGTGTAATTCTATCTCTGACTGCAGGCTAGGTGGAAGCCATAACTGTCTGACTATAATACTTACTCGGTTATGAAGGGTCTTGTCTGCCTATGAAATTAAGTTGAAGTGTACTGTATGTGTCTTCAGTTACAAGACAGGCTTAGCCAATATTTATTGGTAAAATTAAACTGAATATGAAAATAGTTTTATAAAGGGGCATTAATAAACAGAAGAGTGGATTCCTGGCTGGTCATCCCACCCTTGATAACTGATGTGGCTGAGTTGTTCCAGACCATACACAAGCAGATTCACAGAGGCATACGTAAGGGTGATACAAAATTTGATCATTTAAAATTTTAATTGTGCTCATTGGTCTGAGACCCCTTCTTTGTTAGTGGAACATAACTTCACATGGGAAACGTATAGTGTGTGTTTCAGTCTTAACCTTTTACAGTCACATTTTAAACTCAAATTCAACATATATAGCTTTAAATCATGAAATGCTGTGGTATATTTGTATGATTATGAAACTGTAGAATTAACTGTAAATTGTATAGAATTAGTTGTAAACTTCCATAATGTGACCTTTTTATAACAGTTAATACTGGCATAACCTTTAAATTGCCAATTTTATAAATTTTAAGTGATTTTGATGATATTTTCAATTTTTGAAATTACAAGTTTATTGGTGTGTGTGTGTGTGTGTGTGTGTGTGTGTGTGTGTGGTGTTCCAGAGACTTGTGGATATTAGTGGACAGCTTGCAGGAATAAGTTCTGTTCTTCTATACCATTTGGGGCTCAGAAATTGTACACAGGCATAGTAGCATGAGTTTTTGTCCACTGAACCATCTCAATGCCTTAGATAGAAATAGTTTTAAATGGAAATAATTTTCATATAAAGGGCCACTGAATATGAGATTTAGTGAAGACTAAGGAAGATTGCTATGCCTCTTACCCATGGTGATAGAGTGGATTATCATTAATACTGTGGTCCTCAACCTATTGTTTCCATATTTGACAGCTGACCATGGGTTATCTGCACTCCTTTCTAGTTTTGTATTTTCTTTTAGCTAAGCCTCACTGTTTTCCTTTAAAGTCATATCCTTCCTGAAGTCGATGTACTAGAGGAACAAAAATAAGGGAGTTTTACAAGAAAACTCCCTGTTCATGCACAAGGGGTATGTGCTTGGGCCTTGGGATGCTGCTTTTTCCTCCACTGTATTCTAGAGGATTCTTACATGTAAAAGTCATTTTTCTCGATAACCAGGTTAATAGTTAATAATATTAGTTAGTGACGATTTGGTAGTCAAAATTAAAGGGAGACATCCTATACATTCAGAGTCAACGTAGGCCTGTGTCTTTAGGAACCTTAAAGTTTTCTCTCTAACATCTCTACAATCTTGCTTAGACGCTTGAAAGGGGCGACCGAAGAAAATGATACAGGTTTGGCAAATTGCTATGTGCAGTTTCATAAGCAATGAACAAAAAAACATAGGAATTTTCACCCATCTTTGGGCAGATGGTGAATGCAACAGCAGAGATTTCAAATATAGATGTAGCACATACATACTGCAAACAGCTGTAATAGCTAAAATACATGCCCAAAGACTTAGTCATTCTGGATTTTCCCCAATACATGCTAGCATTCAAAAATAGACATTTTTCTACAATTGCTATAGAATTATTTGGAATAGGCAAGTGAATTACGATACAGCAACTTTGCTGTGTGCTGAGGAGGCTGGATTTTGAGTTCTCCTCAATAACTGGTTGATTATCAGAACTCTTATTTGTGATTTGATGTGTGTACCTCACAGGCACAAATGACTTCTTGGGTTTTTTTTTTTTTTCATTTGTTTTTGTTTTGTTAACTGAGTTATCTGAATCAATTGTTTAAAGTCCTTGCCAATAGCATACATTACTAGTGAAAAAAGTTGAGAATTTTTTTCTTTAAAATGTTTTTATATAATATATTTTGATAAGGTTTTTCTGTCTCCTTCAACTCCTCCCATTTTTCCTACCTCTCTACCCACTCAGCCTTATATTCTTTTCTCTGCCTTTCTCTTTCATTAAAATAAAATAAAATAAAATAAAATAAAATAAAACTTGCTTTGATTGCCTAGCAGGTTGCATCCTTGGAACCCAGCTACTGCATACACAGAATTTTCTCACCCTCCCCTAGCCTCCAAGCCTCCAGGAAAACTTGAAGTATCCTTTTATTACCAAGAATTTGAAGATGCATATAAGGATGGCTGTAACTCAGAGGTCCAAACAGTGATAAGATTGGTGAATTGGTGACTTTTCCCATTGCTGTGACCTAATTTGAGACAAAAAAAAAACAATTTATGGGAGTGCAGGTTTATTTTGTTACATAGTTCATAAAAGAATACATTCAGCCACATTGGGGAATATGAGCTGTTGGGATACATTGTGCCCATGCTCAGCAAGAATGTGATGGATGCTGGTGCTCAGCTTGTTTTTCTCTTCTTTGTTCTGTCTTGTGCCTCAACGTATGACATAGTCCTTGTTCATGTTAAATGTTGGTCCTCTCTCAGTGAAATCTTTCTGGAGACATCAGACACACGCAGAGGTGTGTGTTCATGGTGGCTCTAAATCCCAAGTTGACAATGTAGATCAACTATCATAAGTTAGATTTGGGGTATTCCAAATTAGGCATCTTGACACCCATATCTAGATATTCTCATGCAAATTGAATTTTGTGAGCTAATTATTATTTATACAATGCAGATTTATTAAGTAGTGTTGGGAAACTAAAGTGGGGTAAAGGGGAAGAGGGGGGAGGGAAGAGAGCCCACGTCCTGCCAGAGTTCTTCCAATGCTCTGGGCAGGAAGATGTGGGAGGGCTTCTGGACACTTTCCACTAGGCCCCAGGTGGGCATCTAAGCCACTGACCCCACTCGATGGGCAGGGGAAGGAAAAGGGGCAGCCTCCAACCGGGGGTCCCGGGGTTATGGGAGAGAGGGCAGAGGGAGAAAGGTTCCCATGCAGGTGAGAGTCCTTAGTCCAGGCCTTGACTGGACCATAGGAAGGCCTTCCATTGGGAGATTAGAAAAGGCTCACTAGGAGAAAGCCTATTCCATCGTCCAAGCATAGCCGGCTTTGATGAACATAGATAATCTATGGTTTTAGAGCTTTATTATAGAAAGGCAAGGAGAAAGAGAGAAGGTAGAAAGAGGGAGAGAAAGGGAGATGGGGGCAGGGCCAAGAGGAGAGAAGGGGGAAAAGAAGAGAGAGAAGAAAGGCTAGAGTAAGAGGGAGAGAGAGTAAGAGAGAAGGAAGAGAGCAAGAGGAGAGAGTGGGGGGGCAAGCAACCCCTCTTATGGTGGGCTGTTATCTTGTCGTTCCAAGGTAACTGGGAAGAGTCTAGCCTGGAGGTCAGAAGCTTGGGACATTGTCTACATGATTACTGGCCACAGCTGTGGGGGCTGTGGGGATGGTAACTTCGACAGGAGCCTTGAGTCCAGGAGACATGAGGGAACTCCTTTCTTTCTTTCTTTCTTTCTTTCTTTCTTTCTTTCTTTCTTTCTTTCTTTCTTTCTTTCCTTTTCTTTTTTTTTTAAAGATATTTTCTTTATTTACATTTCAAATGCTATCCTGAAAGTTCCCTATACCCTCCCCCCCCTGCCCCTGCTCCCCTACCCACCCACTCCCACTACTTGGCCCTGGCCTTCCCCTGTGCTGGGTCATATAAAGTTTACAAGACCAAGGGGCCTCTCTTCCCAATGATGGCCTATTAGGCCATCTTCTGCTACATATGCAGCTAGAGACACAAGCTCAGGGGGTACTGGTTAGTTCTTATTGTTCCATCTACAGGGTTGCAGGCCCTTTCAGCTCCTTGGGTACTTTCTCTAGCTCCTCCATTGGGGGCCCTGTATTCCATCCAATAGCTGGCTGTGAGCATCCACTTCGGTGTTTGCCAGGCACTGGCATAGCCTCACAAGAGGCTGCTATATCAGGGTCCCTTCAGCAGAATCTTGCTGGCATGTGCAATAGTATCTGGGTTTGGTGGCTGATGATGGGATGAATCCCCGGATGGGGTAGTCTCTGGATAATCCATCCTTTCGTCTTAGCTCTAAATTTTGTCTCTGTACTTATATCCTTTCATGAGTATTTTCATCCCATGTAGGTGAATTATCACTCCTCAGGTTCTACCGGGGTTCAGATTTCAACTCGACTGGAGACTAGGCAGTCTGTGTATAGCCCAATGCCCCACAAAATAGTATTATCATAGTCCTAAAGATGACTGGGTGATTCAAATATTAACTCTGTCAGTATAATCAGTATTTAAAATGTAGAATCATCTCACTCTTAATATATGCTTATTGATGAGAACTGCTGTAAGAATTTAAGGCAAAAAATTAGAGAAGAATGCAAACAGTAGTATAATTTCAAAAAACAGATAATGAAAATATAAAATTTTTATCAAATAAATTTATTTTTATTAATGTAACATTTTTATTTTTATAACTTTCAGTAGATTTATTATAAAAATATGCAAAGACATTACAATAATCTATTTTTAGAGTATATACTAAGTTTGGTATCAGGAAATGTGAAGTGATGTTTTCTATAGGATATAAAACAGGAGAAAACAGGAGAAAGGCATTAAACAGGAGAAAGGCATTATATCACCAGCACTACAACCCACAGGTATCTTCATTTTATGCCAAGAAATGAGAGACGACTTGGGTGTTACCTTTATGTGTAGTATTGTTTAGGGTTCTCTAGAGAAACAGATCTTATAGAATGGATATATCCATCTATCAATCACATGTATGTATATGTATGTATGTATGTACCTCCCTACCTATTTACCTACCTACCTATCTGGTGAATTATTAGAAGGGTTTACAGGCTGTGGTTCACCTAGACCAACAATGGCTGTCTACCAACAGAAAGACCAAGAATTCAATAGAAATCCATAAGTCTGGATGTCTCAGATGCTCTTACGTATATATTGGAATCCCAGAGAAATAGACTCTAATGCCAGTAAAGAGATGCACTTGCCAGCAAGAGTGAGAGCAAGCAGGCAAAGCAGAAGGCATGGCTCAGATTTAACATCACTCTTCCCACCACAAAGATCTGGATTAGAAGTGTGTCTTGCAACTTCAAATCATTTAATTAAGAAAAAAAGTCCCTCCCAGGTGTACCTAGGCACTTGAGTTTTAGTTAGTTCCCAAGTAGTCAAGTTGACAACCAATAATAGCCATCTCAGGCCACATTGTGGCCCATACCCTCACCACCACCAGGCACCACAACTGCCATGCACCTTCTGCTTTGGTTCTTCCTTCAGCCTAGCAGATGAAGCTCCATCCTGGATCCCTCAGCATAGTCCAGTTGCAGCAGTCCAAGATTTTACTATTTTAACCTTCTCCCAGTATTTTTCCAAGGTTTATACTATTTATATTGCTTATTAATTGCTTTAAATTTTTTAAAATAAAAATTTAAAAATAGTACAAAATAGTAAAATGTGCTATTAATGTGGTAACTATAATATTTTGATACCCTAGTATAATGTTTGAAATAGGTTAAACATGTTCATATACCCAGGCATTTATTGTTTCCTTATGATAGAAGCATTCAAAGTTATTTCCTTAGCTTTTAAAATTATGTAGTATGTAATTATTACCTATAGCCACAACACTGTTTAGTAGTATATTAAATACTATTAATATAAAGGCTAACAATGAAAACTCCCATGAGAACTATAATATCCCACACAGAGCTCTTTATGTAGGGAAATAGACTGTTAACAATTAGGATGTAAGGATGACTTTTGTGCTTTTCTGCAATCATTATGTTCCACCATGTAAGCATTTTCCCCTTCAAGATACTTGGAGCAGAAAGCTCATATGGAAAGGAAGCATAATAAGAAAAAATAGGAGTTAAGATGTCTTCTCTTTTACCATCTCACCTTATTTATCTTCTTTGTATTGACAAATCTAACTCTTTCACAGAGATACTCAAACAGTAAGAAGAACAGCATCATTTTCTGAGGCATGAGGTTCCTGAGGCTCAGTGGATCTCTTTCAGTTGGAAGGCCATGCATCATTTAAGAAGGTGGGGTGGGGAAAAAAATGGGATGAGTAGTAGTAGGAGGGCAGACAAGGAGTGGATAAAGATTGCACTGTAAACAAATAAAAGTAATAACAAAAGAAAGAAAGAAAGAAAGAAAGAAAGAAAGAAAGAAAGAAAGAAAGAAAGAAAGAAAGAAAGAAAGAAAGAAAGAAAAGGAGAGCATGATTCCCAGGGATGGGGCAAAAGTTAAGTTGGGGAGGACTGGAGGAAGGAAAGGCAAAGGTGATGATGTAATTGCAACAAAAATAAAATTTAAGGAATATAAATATATGTATTGATAGCTATGTAAACAAAGACAAGTCAACAAATGGAAAAGAAAGAGTGGACTAAAATATTTTGTGTGATCACTCACTTACAACTATTTATTTTTTATCTAGATGATGATAAGGTAAAACCTAAGAATGTCAATTACAGCTGAAAATTCTGTAGGGGCTTGTGCGTTTCTGCACTCCAACCATTCCCTGCAAGCTCAAGAAGGACAGAGAAAGCTATGCAAAGCTTTAGACACACATTTGACTAGGGATCCCCAGTTCTGTTCACATTTGAAAGGCAGAGGTACGATGGGAAAGGTGTCTGAGTATGACTCGGTGATCTCCACAGTCTAGAAAGCCCACGGTACTTGCTCCTGGGAAAGTGCTACAGAGTATTGGAGAATAGACCTGGGATGAACGCCTGTTCTAGTGGCTTAGTAGCAGACTGGCTTCTTTTTTATAGTTTAATTTTTTTTTTTAGATTTATTTTTTTATTAGATGTTTTCTTCATTTACATTTCAAATGTTATCCCCTTTCTTACTTTCTCTCTGAAAATCTCCTATACCCTCCCCTCCCCCTGCTCCCCAACCCACCCACTCCCACTTCCTGGCCCTGGCATCTCCCTATACTGGGGCCTAGAATCTCCTCTTACCCAGTACATCAAGTCACTGCAGGACTAGGTGCATCTCTCCCACTGAGGCCAGACAAGATGACTCATTTAGGGGCACCAGATCCACAGATAGGGAGGCTACAGGCTCATGGACAGACCCAGCTCCAGTGGTTAGGGCACCCTCATGAGGACCAAGCTGCTCATCTGCTACATATGGAACTTTCTACTTTTATTTTACTTTTATTTTTTTTATTTTTAAAATTTGTTTACATTTCAAATGTTATCCCCCTTTCCAGTTTCCCCTCCAGAAACCCTCAATCTCATCCCTCCCCCCTGCTTCTATGAGGGTGCTCCCCCATCCACGCACCCATTCCAACCTTACTACCCTAACATTCCCCTACCCTGGGGCACTGAGCCTTCACAGGACCAAGAGCCTCACTTTCATTGATGCCAGATAAGGCCATCCTCTGCTACATATACAGCTAGAGCCATGGGTCCCTTCATGTGTATTCTTTGGTTGATGTTAGTCCCTGGGAGCTTTGGGAGGTCTGGTTGGTTGATACTTTTGTTCTTCCTATGGGGTTGCAAAACTTTTCAGCTCTTTCAGTCCTTTCCCCAACTCTTCCATTAGGAACTCCATGCTCAGACTGATGGTTGGCTTCAAGCATCTATATCTGTATTTGTCAGGCTCTGGCAGAACCTCTCAGGAGACAGCTATATCAGTCTGCTGTCAGCAAGTACTTGTTGGCATCAGTAATAGTGTCTCAGTTAGGTGGCTGCATTTAGGATAGATACCCAGGTAAGGTAGTCTCCGGATGGCCTTTCCTTCAGTCTCTGCTCCATTCTTTGTTCCTGTATTTCCTTTAGACGGGAGCATTTCTGGATTAAAATTTTTGAGATGGGTGGGTGGCCCCATTCCTCAACTGGGGATTGTGACTAACCTCTGGATATGGTCTCTACAGGATCTTTCTCCTTGTTGGATATTTTAATATGATTCTTATTAATGTGTTCTTACAATACATGTGTTACCACTGGGTCACCTATAGCTCTTTTATATCAATGATTGTACACATATCATTTTTGTTTCTGTTCTCTGCTGTTGATAGGATATTTAGGATATCACAGTTGGTATTGGAATAGGGAAGGGGTTGATTGTCCTCACATTGCCTCAATTACTACTCTAAGACTCTCATAATTTATATTTAATTCAATTAAAAACATTCCATCTACTGTGTATAAGATACTGTTTATAGGCTAATGTGAATGTAAACTATGCTATCAAGAATGGATAGATTTTATGAAGCAGTAAAGAGCACTGGCTGATTCTGCAGGGACCCAGGGTTCCCAGAACCCACGTGTTGGCTCACAATTGTCTGTAACTCCAGTCTGAAGAGATCCTATGTCCTCCTCTCCCCTGCAGTTACTGCAAACGTATGATGTACCTACATGCATGCAAGGAAAACAATCAGACAATAGATGGGTAAGCAAATGAATGTATAAATAAATGAATAAATAGATAAATAAATAAATAAGTGCTATTTGGAAGAGAATATGTTTTTGTAACAGAAGTTACAGAAGTTATGTTTTCTTTACAGAGCTAAAAGGTTATTTTTGTACTTTTCTGTATGAATTTCTTTTTCCAGAAATTGAAATAATTCTGTTTGGATCCAAAGTACTTTGATTACAATATTGTATTTTTCTGTGCATCTATTCATATAATTTTATATATTACATATTGTATTTATGTTACATAGTATATTACAAATAATATGTTACATTATATATTACAAGTTTATACGTATGATTATATCTCCACACTCTAAATCTCAAATTAGTAAAAAATAGTCATTTTCCATAAATTGTACTAAGGTAAACCATTGCCACTAAATGTTTTCTGGATGCTTTATAAAACAACCAAAAATGAATGAAAGAAAACATGGAAATGTAAGCTAACCCATTAAGATGTGTGATTTATATTAAGAAGTTACAAGGAAGACTGAACTTGCTATTCAGGAATCATTCTATGTTTTTATCTCAGAAGTAATTTACTCATTTTAAATATGAGAGGATATTTTAAATTGCATCCAGGCCTGAACATGTTTCTTTCTTTTTTAAAAATTCACCACCATGCCCTGTAGCTAAAAGATGGAAGATGGGAAGATGGAAAGAGTAATTTCCGTGATGTGTTTTCTGAAGTGGAGGTTGAAGTGTGGCAGCTTAATAACAGCACTTAATGCAGAGTTTTCTATCCAGATCCCAAATTTCCATTTTACCACAGTTAAGTAAAATTGTAATGGTAGCAAGTTATTTATGATAAAAAATTGAAATGAGTTTTCGAGTTATGACTCCTAAATATTTTACCATCATATAGTCTATCTAATGAGTATTTTATACAAATGCTAGTTTTAGATTAAAAATTTCATTGCAAAAATATGCTACATTCTTGACCAGGGTTGTTCTGTACATAAGGTAGAATGCACAACTAGGAAACATATGTAGATAATACAATAAAAGATTTTAAGAACAGAGAAATTTAATTACTGAAGCAATTGTGGCAACATTGGCCATGCCATTTAGGAACCCGTTATAGTTTGTTTATTGATGAAATCCATGATTTCTCCCTGTGAAGAATATGCTTTAAGTTTGGACCCAAGACTGAAATCCCCATCTCCCTGTGCAGAGAAGAGTAAGCGACACACATTTGTTAAGTGTCATAATGCAGTATGGTAATGTAGGATGTTCTACATAGACTTGGAAGGACACAGGTCACAGAGCTGAAGAGAAGCCAGAGTAGGTCACAGAAGCAGCTATATTTGAGAGAAAAAAGAAACCAGTCTCCTTGAAGATACAATTGAAGAAAAAAAAAAAAAAAACCAGAATCTAAAGTGAGATGTAAGCAATTATCAACTTTTTAAAGGGGAATTTTTAAAGCAATACATTCTCAGTACAAGAAAATAACACAGTAATGTAGATCAAGGCAGAACAAAAAAATGTGAACAAAGACTTAAATTAAGTTGAAGAATCAAAACCAACTCAAAGCAAGGCCATTCTTTACTATAATAAGAAGTTGTTTCAGGTCTCTATGAATAGGGGTAGTTATTTTACAATGCCATGCATTTTTATATTTAGTTTTACATAGCTACACAATAATCTATTTTAAACAATGCTTTTTTTGCATAGAGGAATTTCAGTTATGTCCAATATTTCATGAATCCTTGAGTCTAGTAGCTATCTTGAAGGGATAGAGCTATAGCACAGGGAGATCACTTGTCTAATATATACAAGGCCTGAATTCAAGGCTCAGCATCTCCAGCAGTTGGTCAGTCAGTAAAAACCTGTGGCCCTGTGGATGTGCAATGGGCCCTCATAGCTGTAGCTATTTTTAACACATCTGAATTAAATCTCAGTTACCAAGAGAACAGTTCTTAGCATTTAATTTCATTTATTGTTTCTTTCTAGATGCATGGTGGTTGCCATTTAACTGTTTAACACTAAAACCTTAAGCAAAATATATTTATTGATTAAAATAAAATTTTGATCAATTATTCATTTATAAAAATTTTGAAGGGCAGGCAGACTACTGTACTCCATAATTATGATTCCTATGAAAGCAGAGAAGTACAGCCAACATATTGAAATAAACTTGACTTTGATCTTGACTCTTTGAGAGCATCGTCTTTTATGATTTCCTTAATACTTTCCTGGGATGAAATATGGAAGAGTAGAGTAGGGCCTCATGTTAGATACCAAGAAAACCTGCCACATATTTGNCTTGTCTCATCTGCTCAGCTCCTTACTCATGCCTTGTGTTTAGAGACCCAATAAAATGTCAAACTGGATAATCCATGAATCTACCCACATTTAGAATTCTTTAGTTGTGTTTCTATTTTTTAAACTTATTTTGGAGTTTTGATGAATTTTTGTCTCACATTTTTACTTGATCTTAATCATTGTTCTGGCTAGTTTTGTGTCAACTTGACACAGCTGGAGTTATCACAGAGAAAGGAGCTT
>NC_034593.1:36294006-36295826 GCF_900095145.1 Mus pahari
GGTGCTCCCCCACCTACCCACTCCCACCTCACTGCCCTAGCATTCCTCTATACTGGGACATCAAGCCTTCACAGGACCAAAGGCCTCCTCTCACATTGCTGCTGGATAAGACCCCTTCAGCTCCTTCAGTCCTTCCCCTAACTCCTCCATTGGGGTCCCTGTGCTCAGTTTGATGGCTGTCTGCAAGCATCCACATCTGTATTAGCAGAGCCCTGCAGGAGACAGCTATACCATGCTCCTGTCAGAAAGCACTTCTTAGCATCTGCAATAGTGTCTGGGCTTGGTGTCTGCATGTGGGATAAAACCCTAGGTGGGTCAGTCTCTGTATGGCCTTTCCTTCAGTTTCTGTTCCACTCTTTGTCTCTGTATTTCCTTTAGACAGGAGCAATTCTGGGATAAAACAAGACCAGCCTTTAGAAATCATTATCATGGTTTCTGGTCAGCTTAACATATTTCAGAAGTTGTTCCTCATCAGTTTATAATGTCTGTCATTAAGTGAATATAGTATTCTCTTATGTTGATATATTTATTTATGGGTTTCCTATTGCTTCTCACTTATATTGCTGGTAATAATCTTCATTAAAATAATGAGACAGTGAATATTCTTGTACATGTGTTTTGCAGCTTTGGTACTTCAAGCTATGAAATTAGAAATTCCATTTATATTAGCTTCTTCTTAATTTTCTCTTTTCCTTTCAGATTTTGGTATTTAGAAGGTTTCCATGATAGGATTAACTGCATTTACATTATTTTCTGTAATAATAATCCCTACAGTTTCTAGTTTTATATTTACATTTAAATAGGTTTACTCCTAAAAAGACATTCCTTGCTATTGCTTGTCACCTTATCCCTAAGTTAGCTGAAGTTGCTTCTATTTCTTTATTGGATGTTTTCTTTATTTACAGTTCAAATGTTATCTCCTTTCCAGATTTCTCCACCTCCCAAAAGCCCCCTATCCCATCTCTTCTCCTCCTCCTGCTTCTATGAGGGTGTTCTTATACCCACCCACCCACTCCCACATCCCTGTCCTCAATTCCTCTATACTGGGGCATCTGTTGAACCTTCATAGGACCAAACACTTCTCCTCCCATTGAAGCCTGACAAGGCCATCCTCTGCTACATATGCAGCTCAAACCATGTGTACTCCTTGGTTGGTGGCTTAGTCCCTAGGAGCTAATGGGGGTAGGATCTGGTTGGTTGATATTGTTCTTTCTATGGGGTTTCAAACCCCTTCAGCTCCTTCAGTCCTTTGGCTCAGTGGTTAAGTACACTGACTACTCTTCTAGAGGTCCTGAGTTCAATTCACAGCAAACACATGGTGGCTCATAACCATCTGTAATGGAATATGATGCCCTCTTCTGGTGTGTCTGAATAGAGCAACTGTATACTTACATACATAAGCTGAAGTTGCTTCTTAAAACTTCTTTTAAAGGCATGAAACTGTTCATATTCAGTGTTTGGGTTCTGATGTGAAATGTCCCTTACAGACTCAGTGATTAAGCACTTGATCCACCAATAGTGGTGCCATTTTTAACAATTTTTGACCATTGGAGGTAAGGCTTCGCTGGAAGAAGAGGGCTTCTATAGACCACCCATTAGAGGTCTTGTGTCAGTCCTGTTTCCTTTCCTCCATTTCCTTCCATTTTGTGAAGGAGGAACAAGTTGAAGACCTAGCTCCTGACATCATGAACAACCCCCATTATTATAGGCCCTGCCACCTTACAAAGTGATCCTGACTAATTCTCTCTTCCCTTTAGTTTCTTTTTCTTTTTATTATTATTATTATTATTATTATTATTATTATTATTATTATTATTATT
>NC_034593.1:36296521-36323572 GCF_900095145.1 Mus pahari
ACATCCATTTGCCCAAGAATTTCATAAATTCATTGTTTTTAATAGCTGAGTAGTACTCCATTGTGTAAATGTACCACAGTTTCTGTATCTATTCCTCTATTGAGGGACATCTGGGTTCTTTCCAGCTTCTGGTTATTATAAATAAAGCTGCTATGAACATAGTGGAGAATGTGTCCTTATTACCAGTTGGAAGATCTTCTGGGTATATACCCAGATGTGTAAAGCAACTGACAGTTTTAGTTCCATGTGTTACCTTTACACTTGAGCAACAGCATGGGTGGAGGTTTAATTTTTAGAGCATGCTTTGTCAATCTATTTATAGATTTAATTGCCACATAGGATTTTATCATTGAACATTATAATAGAGGAGTCTCAGGGCATTCCTCTTTGCCCATGATGAATTGATGTTTCATTATTATACACAAAGATTATTTCATTATTTTTGCTGTCTAACATATATGTATGCCTTTGCTTTGATTTTAACCATTCCTTACTTGTTTGCAAAAAGCAAAGTGATTCTTCGAAGTTGTAAGTTTAAATTCTTATTTGCTTCCAGACATATTTCTGAATGTTTTCTATGTATTTGGTCCTCTATGTCACTTACCACATTTGTTAGATATTTCAGCCATATAAATTTAGCACATCTTTTATTTTTCTACATTTTAATCCTTATTATCTAAATTAATATTTTTAATTTAATTACTTGTTTTACATTTTGTTTCTGCAAGAGCAGGGAGTGCTCTTAAACAAGTATTTATTGCTCCAGCATACATTGCTCATCTTCAAAATCAATTAATTCTTCCTTATATAATTGTTTACCTTTCCATGCTATTTTTCTGGCAAAATAAATAAATAAATAAATAAATATGAACATAGATAAATAGGTAGATAGATACATAAGTGAATGAATATAAATGAATAAATAAATATGATAGTCTTAGGTTGGCATATTATAGTCAGTATTTCTAACATAGCTTAAGACCTCTGTGTAACATATGCTTTTGTTTTACATTTAAAAATGATCAAAAACGAGGAGATGGAGACAGCAGTTACAGAGACACTGTGTGACTTACAAAGTTTAAAATATTTACTCTCCAGTTATTATCTTTTATTGGAAATAGATCCTTCTATAATAATATATCCCATCCCCAGTTTCCCTCCTACGCTCTTCTCAGCTCTCCCCAAACCCCTTCATTTTCTTTCAGAAATGAGCTGGACTCTAAGAAATAGCATCCAAACATAACAAAACAAAATGCAATTAAGACAAGGCAATAGCCCTCATTTTGAGGCTGGTCAGGCAACAAAATAGGGAAAAAAAGAAAAGAATCCCAAGAACAGGCAAAAGAGAGAGATATACCTACTCCCACTGTTAGGAGTCAGCTTGGTCTTTTGTGGCAATTTCCAGTTCTTTGAAGGAAATTTTGTCAGAAGTTATTCTATCACCAGCTCTCCCTATGAATTGAAATAATGTTCTAGTGGATTTTATAACCTTCATTTATAGAGCTTAGCATTGAAAAGAACTCCTGCCCCCACCAATCATTTTCCTACTCTTCACTTCAGTCTGCATTCTTCAAATAGGTACGCACATGTGTGTGTGTGTGTGTGTGTGTGTGTGTGTGTGTCTGTGTCTCTATGTCTCTATGAATTTTTAGAGGAGAGGAGGAGGAGAAGGAGGAGAGAGAGCTTGCTTAATTGTGTACTCCCCACTTCTCCAGGCAATGTTATATTTGCTCAGGAGACTGTCTTACTACCAGACATGTGCCATTTCTGCCAGAGAGAGATTGTTCATTTCCTTCAGAAGTTTTGTTCCTGTTTTGCAGAATTGGGCTCTGTTGCTTTCCCCTGAAGCCTTTAGCCATGGCTCAGCTAGCTCTGTGTGCTTTTCCTGCACTGAGTTCTGGCTTCCACTGCTCTCTTTCACCAATGTTATTCAGATAGCACTTAATTTACATTTACAGAGAACTGGACTTGATGGCATCTAGTCCCACAAAGGTAGATATTGAATATCTATTTCTTGCTCTATTTATATTTATATGACTTTTCAAAAGAGAAGAAAAAAAAAATTCACACTATTTCTTAGGCTCAAACCCAAAATGCCCTCTTTTAATAAACACGAGTAGGCCTTTACCTTGGAATATGTTGCCAGGAAACTTTTAGAAATATACAGTAAAATGAAATAGTAAAGATGATAGAAATATAATATCATCGCTGTGAATGAATAGTAAATTCTCACGAGACAGCCTCATAAATATCTAACCAACACACAGTGTTACTGTGATTGCAGTCCATGGAAAATTCACTGGAGTCCTCTCTGCTTGACTAATTAAGCTCCACATAATGATGTAAGCAACCATATGGATAACTTAAGAACTACGTGAAGGACTTGAATTTTTTAAAGACTGAGGATAAGGATACTTTTCAGTAATTTAACAAACCCCCAGTATTTATTCCGTGGAAGGCTCTATGCTAGGTGAAAACTTGTTTCTAACTTTAACTCCAAATTGACCATTTACATTCTACCTACCGGAGACAAGAGGGACGGCTTCACCTAGAGATGTAACTGACAGAAAGTGATTGAGAGTGGGAAGTAAAAAGAAAATTCCAATCTACTGAGTCCCTGGCTTTCTGAAGTAATGAGGACCATGTGGATTAATGAGATTGTGAAACTATTACAACTATTAAGTTTTTCTTTTAGACTCTTGACATGTATAGTGAAAAATTAAGCGAGTTAGACAAGTCTATTTGAAAGTGCAAATGAATAAGGATGTGATTAAGTTCACATTGGAGTGTGTTTTAGTTGTTCTTCACACATATTAACCTACACAGTGAAGCTAAAATTCTTTTCAATTTCAGATTGTGGATCTTCCTTGAAATCTTCTGGGCTTAACTTAATTCCCCACATTTCACTGCTCCAACATGTTTCCAATATAATTAAAACTAAGTTGTTTTTTTTTTTTTTTTTTTTTTTTTTTTTTTTTCTTTTTTTTGGGGGGTTTTTGAATTTGGTATAAATTTTTTTTTTTTTTTTTTTTTTTTTTTTTTTCTGTGTTCTCTATCCTCGTCTCATTTTCTTTCAGGACATGAACTCTTCTAAAAATTTGCATAGTAACATTTACTCTCTTTTCTGCTCTAGGAAGAAATATAATTAAAAAGGTGAAAGACACTGAGCCGATGGTCCAGAATGCACTAATTCATAATGGTGTGTTAGCCTTCTGATTAAAAGAAAATATCTAATGGAACTGGAAGAAATTTTCATGCTCACCCTTCTCATTATATGTATGGTGAGTTCTGAGACGCAGGCAATGTTGCTGCAGAAAGGCTATCATAAGTGAATGTTGCTTAGGAAGCTATTCAACGGGAGTTTTAAACAGCTGTTCCCTGGCTTCATTAAGACTCATTATGAGTTGTCATGTAATAGAGAACTTATATTTTTTGATGATCTCTGCATACCAGTAAAGATAAAAGTATGTCTTAAGGCAGAACTGAAAAGAACAGAAGTTGGTACATATTAAAAATAGATTACTAAAATGCCCTAGTTAGTTGGCACAGACCTTAAAAGCCCAGTACAATCATTCAGATTTAAAGGGAAAGATAAAAAGTGACTAAACTCACTGAGCTTTTAATACATCAATGGTTATATTTTAGGGAAAAAAAAAAACCCTCCACTCTTTTATATGAAAGGTACCCGGGGGCCTAAAGATTGATCTGTTTCTCTTCTTCTGGAATTCATGGAGTTGGCTTGGCCATGCCCCTCAGGGCCATCCTGATGGCTTTTCTAATTGTTCTCTGTCTTCAAGGGCAGGTGGAGTTACATCTACCCTCCACATATCACACCCTAGACACCTTCCTCCTACTGCACAAAGCAAAAGGCTACCTCAGCTCATGGTCAAAGCTGAAGGTCATTGACACAGCTAGTTCTGTATCAACAGGGATCTTCAGAATTAATACTTACATTAGAAAGAGCCGTGAGAGTGTGTGTGTGGAGGAAGAGAAATCCAGAAAATCAAGTTCTGAAGCTCCTTTTGCATAGTAAGAATAACGATTAAAAAAAAAAAAAAACCTTTAATTTTGTTAACTTAGATTATTATCACTAAATATAGCAAGAACTTTAAATGGATGCCTTTTTAAAAAATTCTTCATGAAGGATAAAAGACACGGAAGGAGGGAGGGAGCTGTGAAGTGTTGATCTAGCAGTTGTTCTTACTAGTTCTTCAGAGGTCTGTAGTTCATTTCCCAACACCCAAGTTTTTCAGTTCAAAACTGCCTGTAACTCCCAGTCCTAGAGTTCTGACATTTCTGTGACCAAATTCTCATGAACAAACATGCACACACACCCACACTCACTCAATCTAAACTAAAAACTAGAAAGAAAAACATCACCAAACCCTCATATACAATGTTACTATTGCTACTACTTTTCAGGTTTAGGATAATAGATTGTGATTAATGGTGGTGACCTTAGATGGTCAATAGTTACCACTCTCCTATCAAATGCGAGGGACCAAAGAGGTTCCCAGGACCCAACAGGAAGTACATTAGCTGAAATACGCAACACAAGGAAGATAGAACCTATTGAGTCCTTGTCCAGTGGATAGGCACAGCCCCTGGTTAAGGGATGGGGCCACCTACCCACCTCAAAAATATTAATCTAGAATTCCTCCTGTCAAAAGGAAATGAAGGGACAAAGTGGAGCAGAGACTGAAGGAAAGGCCATTCAGAGACTGCCACACCTAGGGATCCATCTTAACTGCAGAAACCAAACTCAGACACTGATGCCAAGAAGTGCTTACTGACAGGATCCTCATATAGCTGACCAATACAGATGTAGATGCATGCAGGGAAACATCAGACTGAGCATGGGGAACCCAATGGTGAAGTTAGGGCAAGGACTAACAGAGCTTAAGGGGTTTGCAACCTCATAGAAAGAACAACAATATTAACCAACCAGATGCCCCCAAACTCCCAGGGACTAAACCACCAACCAAAGAGTACACATGGAAGGACCCATGACTCCAGCTGGATATGTAGCAGAGGATGGCCTTATCTGGCATAACTGGGATGGGAGCACCTTGGTCCTGTAGAGGGTTGAGGAACCAGGGTAGGGGAATGCTAGGGCACTGAGGTAGGAATGGGTGGGTGGGAGAGCTCCCTCATAGAGGCAGGGGGAGAAGAGAGGGGATAAGGGGCTTGAGGAGGGCAAACTGTGAATGGGGATAACATTTGAAATGTAAATAAATAAAATAACCAATAAAAAAAGAAAGAAAGAAATGAAACCTGAACAGGTTCACTAGAACTATCTTTTCATTGATGTCTCCATTGTTTGTTTACTTACATCCTCATTCTTTAACCTAGTAACTCTCATGTAGAACTCCATATCACTTAGAAAAAATTGAGAAAATGTGAAATAAGTGATTTTCCTTGTTAAAAGAACCCACGTCCTAGGTACATTGCACATGTGCCAAGGGCAGAACACAAGCAGATTGTTATAGTCAAGACAACTAAGAGAAAGCATCTCTCCATGACAGAGACACAGGTGTGAATGTGTAAAGGTGGAGTACCTCAGGAGGCAGCATGTGTAAATCTATGAAACAGTATAACTGCAGAAGGCTGAGGACCAGAGTCATAACCTAAATAAAACCAAAAACCAAAACCAAACAAGTAAATCTTTCCCCAAACCAAAAAACATATGCAGTGTAAGAAAAGTGAACATTCTCAAATGTGCATCAAATCATAAGATATGAATAATATCCCCTTTATATTAGGTTAGTATGAAAGGAAGAGAGATGATGTTAAGTGATAGAACTGCTCCTGTAAAAACAGCAAGGCAAATGAAACAAGATATAGTAAGGAAAAAGAAGCAAGTGAACAGGTATTAGCAAGTTTTCTTTTTCTTTTTCTTTTTTTCTTTTTGTTTGTTTGTTTGTTTTCTTCGAGACAGGGTTTCTCTGTGTAGCCCTGACTGTCCTGGAACTCACCTTGTAGACCAGGCTGGCCTCGAACTCAGAAATCTGCCTGCCTCTCCCTCCCGAGTGCTGGGATTAAAGGCATGCGCACCACGCCTGGCTAAGTTTTCTTTTCAAAAACAAAATTGCCAGGATCTGTCCATATAGCTCCAGGTGCAGGTTAAAATATATATACTTAACTTTAGATGTAGTCATGCACACCTGTAATGCCAGTGTGGGGTAGACAGGGTATTTAGCAGCAGGAACTTGCTTTATACCTCTGGGAACAATCAAGGGAAATAGAAAGAGCTTTAGTGTCTTAAGAACTCCTTGACAACCTTACCCAACAGTTCAAAAGAGAGCTTCTCTAGCCTGTCTTTAACTGTTTGAGGGAGCACTCCCAGACAGATGAGAAAATTTTAATTAAACTGTATATGTATATTTACACAGAGACTTACATGTCATCAAAGAAATGTCTTTTTGCGAAAAAGGGACTATTAGAGAAAACCATAACCAATCAGAATACAGAGTTTATGTGGGATAAAATTGTGGCCGGCTTATGGCCTAGGGCTCAGGCCACTGGGCGAGACGGGATGTGGGATTTTTGACTGCAAGAATCGCAGGCCAGCTCATGGGTCCCTGGCTGTATTGAGGCTAGGAATGGCAGGTTCTCAGGCTCTTAGACACCACAGACACTGCTAGATGCTGTGGAAGATCTGAGAACAGAGTGGGAGCCCTCAGGCTGGCTCTAGCCCAGGGCTGAAGGTAAAGGGGGCTGGAGGAAAGTTCCTAGGCTTGCTTGGGCATGTGGCTTGGTGAAGACCATGGCTGAGAGCACAGGGAGGCCTCCTGCAGGAGATTAGATGCACAACTCTTCAGAAGAAGATCTGTTCCATTGCTCCTACACAGCGGATCCTGTGGAGAAGAGGCAGTCCATGGTTTTAAGGTGTTTATTGTAATGGTGGAGAGTTGTGATGAGTGAAACCATATCCTACTTTCTCAGGGCGGGCCTGAGATTAAATATCTTTTGCAGGGAGGAGTGTCTAGGAAGGGGAGCTAAAAGGGTAGTAGAGGCAGAGAAAGCAGAGAGGGAGAGAGTAGAGAAGTAGAGGCTGGCCATGACCACATGAAGAGAGGAGAAAGGAAATGCAGAGAGAGGGAGAGTAATAGGGCAAGAGAGAGAGAGAGGCAAGAGTAAGAGTAAGAAAGTAAGAAAGGGAGAAGGGGTCAAGCAGCCCCTTTGATAGTGGGCCAGGCCTACCTGCCTGTTTTCAGGGAACTGTGGGGAGGAGCATACCTGGCTACTGCCAGGTAACTGTGAGGGTGGAGTCCAGACAGAATATCAGGGTCTTGGGGCATTGCCTTACCTGACTGATAGCCACAGAATTATGGATTGCTGAGGCCTCCTGTCGGGATCCTGGTGTTTGGAGGCATGACAAACACCTTCTGTTCATTGCAGGAACACCCATGTGTCTCTGGGGTTTAAAACTAGCTCAACCAGAAAACAGGCTGCCTTTCAAGGTTCCACAAGTTCAGGATTCTAGTACCAATGGTTACATCTATAAAACTACATCTAAAGCTCAGGTTATAATGCAAGATCAGAGGCAGAAAAATTGTAAGAGTCAGAGGAGCAGGGTGTTTGTTGTGAGATTATGTCTCCTAAGACTGCCAAAGTAGCACCATTAAGTCTTACCAAAATGAGCTGAACAGGCCAACAATGACAGACATATGAAAATGTATTGAGTAAAAACCCTAAGTCCTCAACTCGACAAAAGGAAATATAGGCAACTAAGAAATGTTTACCAGGGAAGGTCACACAAATTGGTTATTTAGAAGCAAATGGTCAGCTATTTCTACAAACATATCTATATCTGTATTTATATCTATGTGTGTAGTGTGCATAAAAATGTTCTTATATATACATGAGTAACATATAAACTGAATACATATATATATATATATATATATATATATATATATATATATGTATATGTATACACGTACGTGCATGTGTAAACAATTAATGAAAAAGAAACTATATGTTTGAAAGAGCATGAAGGAACATATAGGTGTTTGGAGGGGTTTCAAAAATAAGAGAGATAATAAAAGAAGCACCTACCTTTATAATAAATGTAGCCATTAGTATGCCAATGTACATCATGATTTTTTTATTAGATATTTTCTTTATTTACATTTCAAATGTTATCCCCTTTCCTAGTTTCCCTTCTGAAAACCCCTCTATCCCATCCCCCCTCCAGCGACTCACCAACCCACCCACTCCTGCTTTCCTGCCCAGGCATTCCCCTACACTGAGGCATCAACCTTCTCAGGACTGAGCCTCCCCTCCCATTGATGTCCAACAAGGACATCCTCTGCTACACATGCAGCTGGGGCTATGGGTCCCTCCATCTGTACTCTTTGGTTGGTGGTTAAAGTCCCTGGGAGCTCTGGGGGTACTGGTTGGTTCATATTGTTGTTCCTCCTATGGGGCTGCAAGCTCCTTCAGCTACTTCGGTACTTTCTCTAGCTCCTCCATTGGGAACCTTGTGTTCAGTCCAATGGTTGGCTGAGAGCATCCACCTCTGTATTTGTCAGGCACTAGCAGAGCCTCTCAGGGGATAGCTATATCAGGCTCTTGTCAGCAAGCACTCATTGGCATCCACAATAGTGTCTGGGTTTGGTGATAATATATGGGGTGACTCTAACTAAACAAGTGAAAGATCTGTATGACAAGAACTTCAAGTTTCTGAAGAAAGAAATTGACGAAGACCTCAAAAGATGGAAGGATCTCCTATGCTCGTGGTTTGGCAGGATTAATACAGTAAAAATGGCCATCTTGCCAAATACAATATACAGATTCACAGCAATTGCAATCAAAATTCCAACTTAAATCTTTGTAGCTTTAGAAAGAGTAATTTGATCCCAAATTCATCTGGAATAACAAAAACAAAACAAACAAACAAACAAACCTCCAAAACACAAAAATCAACCAACCAACCAAACAAAAGGCTAGCCAAGACTATTCTCAACAATAAAAGAACATCTGGGGGAATAAGCATCCTGTATCTCAAGCTTTACTACAGAGCAATAGTGATAAATTCTGCATGGTATTGGTACAGTGACAGGCAGGTAGATTAATGGAATAGAATTGATGACCGAGAAATGAAGCCACATACCTATGGTCACTTAATCTTTGACAAAGGAGGTAAAACCATCCAATAGAAAAAAGCCAACATTTTCTATAAATGGTGCTGATTCAACTGGTGGTTAGCATATAGAAGAATGCATATCAATCCATTCTTATCTCCTTGTACAAAGTTCAAGTCCAATTGTATCAAAGACCTCCACATAAAATCAGATACACTGAAACTAACAGAAAAGAAAGTGGGGAAGAGCCTGGAGCACATAGGCACAGGGGAAAATTTACTGAACATCATGATTTCTAAAGGAAATCATTATAGCCTTTCTACAATATTATCTCTCTTTTTCACTGTCTTTTGATTATAAAAGAAGTGTTCTCTAGAGTATACCCTTGCAAAAAGTCTGATCTGACCCATGATCTTGAGACAAATTCATTCACAGTAATACTCATACGTAAAATTAGCATGCCATGTAATGCTTAGAATATACTTTATTCAAAATGTAGGTAACAAATTTTATGCTTGATATTGAGTGATGTGATACAGTTAGAAGATGAGACATGCTCCTTTGAATGGCCTATGATAGACTACATTCAAATGATATGCATCGCATACCTTTTCCTTTTGACCTCAAGGATTATCAAATGGAAGTTTGAATTGCATTCGATATAAAAGATAGGACTTGTCATGCAGAGAAATAAAGTTGAATTGAATCAGAAGGCAAAATAATTGCTCTTTCATCAGAGAAACCATGGTCATGGTACAAAAGAAAGACAAATAATTTCACTTCATTTAAAGCAGCAAAAGTTCTTTATAAAATTTTAGAGATGGTGATTGCAAAAGTATTTGATGGTAGATCATGACCTCTAACATCTCAGACCCATTTTACCTTAGCCAAGCCCTTTCTGTTTTAATCCATTCTTATTTTAGTAGCTACATGGGGAATAGGTTCCTTTCTGAAAACTGATTGCATGGTATTGTCATCACAGCATGCTTGTCATCTTTCATGGAGAGAACAGGTCATTCACACTTTGTAAAATCCTTAGAAACACAGAGAAATTCAGCGTAAAACTAAGGTGGTACTATCCATTACAAGATAGAACTAGAGTCTGTACAGCAAAATTAAATTGCTTGTCATCTTTTCACCTGCTGAGCTAGTCACAGACTTCCTTACTGTTAGAAATACTATATATTTAGCAGTCTTCTTTAAAAATGAAAATTATTTTAAAGTAATTACAAAACAAAAGACTGCAGAAAATTATGATATATACATGCTTTGCTTTCAGGGCTTATAATCATAATCAGACCCATTTTAACTCACAATTTGTTCCTGAAAACAGATTAACCAAAATCAATTCAACTCCTTCCTAGTACTCTCACTATAGCTAAGTATGTGGCTGTATGTCCTCATGGAGCAGACGAGCTTGTTAGATTAGATTGCAGAACACCTAGGTTGAACCCCAGGTCATTTACTAACTGGTTACTTTGCCTGCCCAATTTATGTAGTCTTTTTGACCTGTATTCCCATCTATTAAATTGGATTATAACTCTGGCCCCATAGTTCTCTCAGGATTGTAAAATAACAGCTATAAAAGCATCCTTTCAAACTGTCTAAAGTTTTTTGCTGTTGAGAGGATGGACAGATCTGGAAGCCTGTTGTAAAACAGAACACTGGATTTCCTGCAAGGGATAAGATTAAACCTAAATAATGATGTTACCATTTACCACTTCAATCAGTCTGGGGAAATTTATAAGAGAAGGTAAAATATGACATTTATGTTCTTCCTTAATAATACTTTGGAACATTAAGTAAGTAACCAATACTAGTTAATGACCTTTATATGTCCTTAAATTATTGATAGTTATTATTGGTTATTATAAGATATTACTCTAAAGATGATTAAATATTAAATACCAACAATCCAGTTTTCAGTCGATGACTAGTAAAACTTAATAGTGGATCAAATAAAAAATTTAGACTTAAAATGACTGCAAATTAGGATGCAATGATCAATATTTGGTGTCATATTGATTGCACTAATAAATACCCTGATTGCTATGAAATGTAATTTTGGGTATGTTCATGAAAGTGTCTCCAGAAGACACTGACATATGAATTAGTAAATGGGGAGATAATTGCTTTTAGCTGTGGAGGTTGACATCATCCAACCTACCAAGAGCCAAAACAGCATCAAAATTTGACAAAACATGGACTCTTTTGCTCTTGAAGTGAGACATTCATCTTGCTCTCTCTTAGGATATCAACTTAGTACTCCTCATCCTGGGGACTTCAGATTCAGTCTACGACTAACATCACAAGTGCTGCTGGTGCTCAAGCCTTCAATCTCAGTTTGCAGCTCAATCATCATCTCCCAGCTTGCAAAGAAGTTAGCTCTATATTCATATGGATTCATCCTTTTAATAAATCATTTGTATTAATCTGTGCTTTTGATGGTGAAAGTGTTTGTGTATATGTGTCAATTTGTATCTGTATGTGTTTGCACGAGGGTAAGTGTGTGTGTGTGTGTGTGTGTGTTTGTATGTGTGTGCGTGTAGAGACCAGAGATCATAATCAAGTGTCTTCCTAGCTTGTTCACCATCTTATTTTTGAGGAGTGATCACTCCCTGAACATGGAATTGCATATATATCTGAGTGACAAACTCCAGTCAGATATTTTTGCAGGCCCTAGAGGACCTTGAGTTAGAACTAACCTGACTACTTTCTCTCTGAGGATTATTTTTCATGGTACCAAAGGTACCATACAAACTTCTAAGGAAGGAAGCGACCAACAATCATGCCCAGTTACGATGATGCTCATGAACCAAGACAATAGTCAGTATGGCCTGATAACCCTAAGAGTATATGAATGACACATATACCTTGGAAGTAACCAACAGCACTCTAATTTGATTTAAGGCCCATTAAACAAGAGGTGAACTATACTTCATTCTAGAAACCTAGCCAACTACTGAAGGCTTATGAACCTGCAACCACTACTTTACCAAACCAGCAAAATTCTAATTATATTATAAATATTTGTCCTCATACCTGTATATAGGGTAGGTATTTTAGTTCAAATTTGTCTAACTAATCATTTTAAGATCCATTTTTATTCTATGACAAATATTTCATGGTATCCGATAAAGCCTGGGCATTCCTTTTCTATTTTTTAACTATAAAAATACTGTAAAGCATATACCTTGTGTAAAAATTCCTGCCAGTGCTAAATTTATGCTTCAGAGGGAGATAGAGACAATAATGAAAATAATTAATAGTGCCCTGTCAGCTCCTAGGAAAAGTGGTTGAATTAAATACAGGGAATTTCAAGAATAAGTGGGGAAATTAAAAAAAAAAAAAAAAAAAGGAGAGTGTTTACTTGACCTTGAAAGCTGTTTTGTGCTCATTTTGAAAGTCCTCATAGTCCTAACATTCTAGAAAACACACAACATGCGCTAGTGAATCCCATGCTTTATCAACCTTGGCCTATTTCACATTTTAGATTCGTGCTTTGTATTTCTTTATAGACTACTTATTTTTATTCCATTCAATTGTATTTTTTTCTAAATTTACTACCAGTATCTGTGATGTGTAAACTAGTAGTTATATAGAACTTGAAAAATTTTAAACATAACTTTAGCCTCTGAAGATCAAGACAGTTAACCAAATTTAGAATAATATCCACTAGATGTCGGTGTTACCACTGGATCTCATAGATGATCTTCGACCTTAGCAAGCTTGCTTGGCCTAGATATTTCACAGCATAAATAGATACTAAAATATCTTCCTAATCTATTAAGGTGCATCTGGATAAATTTTACAAGCATTTTCTAGATGATAAGGCAAACTATCTATCTTTCTGTCTGTCTGTCTATCTATCTATCTAATCTATTAACATATAATCTATAAAATTTGGTAAAAATATTTCACAAAAGTTAAGAATATGGCCTTATTTACCTATTCAGCAAGTTAAAGTGTATCTTGCTAGGAATGTAGCTCAGGTTGTAGAGTATTTTGTTTGCTGCATGAAACCTGGGAATCAATCCCTCAACTTCATAAATCAGGCATGGTGATGTGTACTTATTATTCCAGCACTCAGAAGTGAGTGACAAACAAACTTACAAAGACTAAAAACAAACAAACACATAAATAAATATGTTTTCTGAACCTATAGCACTTATTTACTATTGCTTAATAAAGTCAAGAAATGTCTATAGAGCATCAATGTCATATGTGCTCCATGAGACACCAAAAAGATGATTTAGTAAGCTACTATCCCTCAAAATAAGGGCAACTAATGATACAATTCAGTAATGGAAATATAAATTTAGATACAAGGATGAAAACACTTAGTGTATGTGGGAAGCAAGGTCTGAAGTAGAAGAGCAATGTAAGCAGATCCTTAGACAACTTAGAGATGACAGAGTTTGAGTCAGGGGCTTGAGTTTCAGGGTGACAAGCTTGGAGGCAGAAAGGACTTCCACAAGATGTAAAGGTGTTAACAAATACTTATGCTAAGTTATATTATAGAAAAATTAAAAGAAATTAGGTAGAAACCTTTTCAGTTTCCCCTGTGAAACCTACAAAGCTGCATGTGTAGTGAACCATTTTCCCTCTCTCCCTGCACCACATATAGCAGGTCTACTTCTTACCCTGTGCAGGGCTGATACATTCTCATTGTTGTCACAAGCCTCAGTGTGCTTTAATGTGGAAACATCTGAGCAGAGGGTATTCTGAGCTCTCACTAGTTTCTTCTTTTGCACACTAATCTGAGCAGAATCCACAAATTCATTTATGCTTTATTGTCTCTAGCCAAAACAACAACAACAACAACCACAACAACAAAACAAAAACAAAACAAAACAACTCCCCCCAAACAAAACAAAACAAAAAACCCATAAAAAACAAATAAACCCTTATGAAGTTCTGATGCACCAGACTTCCTTCACTCCCAAACTCTTCCACCTGCCAGGGAATTGATATCAATGACATCTGTCAATCATCCATTCTGCTTATGGCAGTCTGCCTCTGCTCATTAGCTGCCCCCAACAACATTCATAAGACAGCGTTATGGAGTCAAACACAAGGGAGTCTGCCTGCAGCCTTTGTTTCAATGTCATAACATTTATCACTTTTGAACATTTCCCACAAACTGAGATACCATCTTCCCACATTTTTCAGGTTTCCTTTTTTACTTTTGACTAATATTTGGCAATTCCTCCACCTAATTGTTTTCTCATGCATCCTTCAGATGCAACCTTCCTTCTATTCTCATGCTGTGTGATTTCCAAGCCAATGGTATTTTACTGTTGGGACACATTTATGCCTATACCAGCTACCATACAGTGAAATTTTATTTCTTTCTTTCCTAGCTCCTCCAAATTCAATATGATGAACATCAATGAATCATGTTTATTGTAAAACCTGCTTTATCATTGATACCTTATATCTTTCCTAGTGCTTGAATCAGAAAGATTGGCAAAACCTTGAATGTTTTTCCCATTTGTAATTAAATTCAATAAATACTCTTAAACTTGTTTGTAGGAGTCTATTATTATGTGTCAGGCATTTAGACTATGGATGTTAACCAAAGAACCCCATGCCTGACTCCATTGGGTTGAAATGTAATGAGGAGGACTTCAAAGACAGCAAGTCATATACAACATGCTTTGCTGATGTTTTGAAAGCTAAACAGAAAAGCGTAGTGGGGACCTGATGTTAGATTTTCAGGGAATTGAACGAAAAACCTCAAGGATGGTAGTAGTAATGGATCAGTTATATGAAAACTGAAGAATGAGTGTTTTAGACCTAGTGGGCAATAAAGGTAGAAGTGTTGAGGGCGAAGAACAGTCTCAGAGGCCCATAAGAACAGAAAACTGTGCACATCTGTTAAATAGTTAATGTTGCTCTTCTGGACTCCATACCTTACCTCCTGGCTCCATCTCTCTTATATGTTTTCTTTTTCTTTCTTTTTCTTTTTCTTTCTTTCTTTCTTTCTTTCTTTCTTTCTTTCTTTCTTTCTTTCTTTCTTTCTTTCTTTCTTNTTTTCTTTCTTTCTTTCTTTCTTTCTTTCTTTCTTTCTTTCTTTCTTTCTTTCTTTCTTTCTTTCTTTCTTTTTCTTTTTCTTTTCTTTCTTTTTTTTTTTTTTTTTTTTTTGCATTGGAAGTTCTTTGTCTCCATTATGCTTAAACCTCTATGACTTCAGCTGACCTTTTTCTTACATGTAGGGAATGACTATACACTCATCTCATTGCTCATTGTTCATGTTCACTGCTCTGACCTTCAAAGGAGGTCTTCACTGAATGGAAGGTAAATTGTTGCTTCCTGACATGGTCCAGTGCTAAGTCTCTGTGCCATCTCTTTTATAACTAATGGAACACTCTAAGCTTGGTAAGAGTAGGGATCTTGCACTCTGAACTCTGGCTTCTGTGTGAGTACTATTTTGGAGCTGGATGCATAACTTCATGAACATAAAACAAATACATCCTGAGTGTGAAAATACAGCCAGACATTACCATTATGACCAGCTAATCCCCCAACTCATGTTTATAAACCAGTTTATATGAGAGAGTTTAGTTAAATCAACTGGGGAATTCTGGATTTGTGTTCAGAGGAAAACAATCATTATCTGAATTATTATTATATTAAAAGTCAATATAAAACTAATTCCTTTACGTCTTTCAACTCCAGTCTCATCTCTGATGTTCTTCCTAATAGAAAAATCTTTAAACAGTTGGTGATAGGTATTCACTGTGATCTTCTCCTCTGACCACTCTGTGGACTGGAGAGGAATGACTCTTTATGTCTCTAATACAATCTACCTGTTACAGTCCCCGTGGTTACTATATCTAACAACTTTAGTCTTGTTCATCATTTTCTCTATATGGAAGTACCTTTTCTGACTTCTTAGCTCTCTAAACACTACCCTACTTTTTATTCGTCTGCAAGATTAACCTCAGCTTTCTAAATGTAAAGGGTTGGAGACACATGGAACTCAATCCTAGCCTCATCCATCTCTATTTTTTAATCCAATTTAATGCGTTATAAAGCACCAACCCTTGGGCTGGAAAGATGGCTCAGTGGATAACAGCACTGACCACTGTTCTTCCAGAGGTTGTGAGTTCAATTCCCAGAAACCACATGGTGGCTCACAACCATCTGTAGTGGAATCTGATGCCCTCTACTGGTGTGTCTGAAGGCAACAACCATGTACTTAAACAAACAAACAAACAAACACATAAACAAACAAAGCACCCACCCCTTATGGCAGTGGTTCTCAACCTTCCTAAAGCTGTGACCCTTTAATACAGTTCCTTATGTTGTGGTATCATCTAACTATGAAATTATTTTGTTGCTGCTTCATGACTGTAATTTTGTTACTGTTATGATTTGAAATGTAAATATCTGATTAAGAGTATCTGATACACAATCCCCAAAGGGGTTGTGACCCACAGTTTGAGAACCAATGCTTGAGGATGGCCGAGTTCTATATTTATAGTGCTATCTCAGTCTTGAAATCCATATTTTCCTATTTAATTTTCAACTGGACATCTGCACCTACATGCTAATTAGACATCTCAAAACTAACACATCAAAAATTGAACTTTGGAATTTCCTCACAAAATCTGCTCCTCCAGAAGTCTTTCTCCACTTGGTAAGTGCAGTTCATTCTGCCAATTGTTCAATCCAAATGTCTCAGAGTCTTTCTCTATTCCTCCCTTGTCTTTGCATCCTGCTTGGCAGCTATTCCAGTTCTAAGCCCTGTGACTCCGAAGTAAGTTTAGAACTCAGGAATTCCTTACCACCTGAATCCTGGTCCTCCTGATTCCACGCTACAGGATTTGTCACTTACCAGTATATGCCAGGTTGTGTTATTCCTGTATCCTGTCTCACTCCATTCCCACTGTGGATCAGGCTTCATGTGACCTTCCTCAGCCTCACTTTCTCAGCACTTAGGAAACTGCACCAAGCTAGTCTGGGTTTCCTTTAGCACATTAAGGAGGCTCACTCTACCAGTGCTTTATAGGTTCTTTGTTTCCCATGTCTATAATTCTGTCTTACCCAAGAGTCCTTCTTTCGCACTTCTTTCAACACAGTCTTCCATCACTGTTTCCTAGCTACTTATCTCTCGCTTAGGTAGCAGATGCTCAAGTGAATTCCGTCATAATCCTGAGTAGGAATAGAACTCAAATAATGTGATCCTAATTTAGAGTTACCCACTTAGATTTCTACTGCTTGTCTCAAATGAAGCAGAAAACCACAAACTTCTTCTAAGCATGCACACTACTTGTCAGACAGCACGCCGCCTTCTGATGAGCTGCTCGCACGAACGGATTCACGTTTTCTCCCTTTGTTAAAGATCAAAACCTTCCTGTGTTTTCTCATGCCCTTGTCCTGTGGTTTTCTGTGATTATTCAGACGTAAGCCCAGGATTGGACTCCTTCTTATTCTTTTAGCCCAGAGCTCCCTCACAGCTTTGTGTATAGAATTAGGCATGTTGGTTACTTAGGTTTCCAGCTAGTGCAGTTTTTCCAAAGTAAATTTGTAAAAGAATTTACCTTGCTCCTGAACATTGTAGCATTTTCAAAACAACACAATGTAGCAAAAATTATTTGTCAAGAATCCATTGTCATTTCCCACTACCCTTTTGCACCGTGTACCAGCTGGTGCACTTTGGGTGAATGGCTGGGTAATGGCTCAGTTCCCAGGGAGAAGGAAATGAATGAAAATTTAAGCAACTTTTTGTTTGTTTGTTTTGTTTTGTTTTTAAGTGCAATTAAATTTCACTTAAGAAGACACTGTGCTTAGTTTCAAGCTGTTGTCCTGGGCCTATGGATGTATCTAGTGCTTTGTGTGCATGTTAAAAGTTAAATGTGTTGAATTAAAGAGGTGACTAAATGACTATTCATAATAGTGCTTTCTGGAAGATGGCTCGGACACTATGAAGACCAGCATTTTAACGTTTCATCAGAATAAGAATGTCACAGCCTCCATGATTTCCTTAGTGAAATGGGGGCAATGTTACCTCAGAGGACAACTGAGCAGATTAAATGAAATGATGTACACCATATCACACTTAGCAGGTCCTGAATAAAAGTTAGGTTTCCTATCGGGCTCCACAAAAGCTCTCCCCATGTCTATGGTTGCTCATTACATTAAATTTGCTCATTCTAGGCTGGAAACCTTGAACAGGTTCTATAATTTTGTCACTAAGTTGCTTCTTTTGCCTCAGGAATCTCAACACATGAATATTGCTTTGAGGATAAAGAATACAGCACCAGAGAACATCAGCAAAACAAAAAAACAAACACACACAACCAACCAGAACCTATCTTGCATATTGTTATTTGGTAAAACTGCTGAATTTCCAATATGCAGTATCTGTGATGGTATGAGGTGGCTACATTATCCTTAGTGTAGTTCAGATTCCTTGGGAAAACTAACCTTATTGGCATATTCTCAACCTTTCTTATTTTTAAAAGTCACTTTTCATCTCCTTTTAAAATCCATGTGTAGTGAGGAACTGCTCTAAACTGGAACAAAGTTCAAAAAAGAGAAAAGAATCTTCAAAACAATAAAGGAGCAACATTCAAAAGCATCATTTTAAATAAAAAAAAAACATTGGGACTGAGATGGCAATTGGATGGAATTAATTATTTTCTTGGATAATTTATTTGGTTAATTCATGATTTTGTTTGTCTCAGGACTAATGACCTTTTAGCATGGATAATCTTTTCTGGGGAGAAGGTAGCTGTCTTTGATTGATCTAGCTATTTAGCAGCAGTCTTCACTTCTTAACTGTTAGATGCCAGTAACGGTCTTCCAGAATTATCCTCAGATGTTGTCAGGAAATTTCTAGGTTATGATTATAAGGAATAAATAGTTACCAATTAAGACTGATGGTTGCTGGATGCACAGGTTATAGTGCAATGATATCCTTTGTTAAGTGATCATCCTTCCATGAGAAGAACCACTCAACCTAGGCCAGACCTGAGGCAACCTTCAGAATTGTGGCTAGGTTCTCTTGCTCCAATTGCTGGGTGGCACACAATTCACCAGAGATGAGTGTAGCATGGCCTAGGCTCCAGCTTCTCTAACAAAGTCCACCATTTACATTTCAGGATAGTTACAAACAATACTCTTTTTATTCAACTGTGTGTACATTTGGACAATAAGCTATATGATAGACTTAAACTATGTAGTGAGCACTATTCTAGACCCTAGAGCTTGGTCATTGAAGAGGAGATAAATAAACATATGAACTCTATCTTTACTCCATTGTTATGCAGTGTTTTGATGGTGATAATGGAACTAGATATAACATTAGAGCTGCTTATAAGTGTGAAGATGCAAAGAAAGTTGCTACAGAGCAATGGGATTGGTTGAATGGGTAAGAATGCCACCTTGAGAGTGTTGAGATTGAAATGCTGCTCCCAACACACACTCAGGCTCAGTCAGGTATTTTAATACTTGGTCCCCAGCTCATCATGCCATTTGGAGGGATTGCAGAGTCTGTGATGTGGTACTCCTGGAGGCAGATTACAGCAGGAAAGGCTTGAGCATTACAGCTGCTTCTGATACTGGACAACAGTCTCTGCTTCCTTACCATAAAGTGAAAAAGACACTCTCTCTTGTTCCTGTCACCACAGGTAGAGCTCTTCTTGTTGGTGTGCCTTTCTGACTGATAGCCTCTTAGACTATCAGTGAAAATATAGCTTCCCTCCCTTATATTGGAAGCCTCCATCAAGTCCCTTCCTCAGAACTAGGGGAACCCCACAAAAGACGGAGAGGAGAGTTTGAAGGAGTCAGTGGGTATAAAGGACATGGTTCACTGAGTCAACTAAGCAGGGATCACAAAGACAGAAGAGGCAAGCATGCATGGGACTGTGCCAGGCCTTCTGCTTATATGCTATGGGTGTTAGTTAGCTCAGTGTTCCTGTGAAACTCTGAATAGTGGGAATAGGCATGTCTCTGACTCTTTTCTGTTCTTGGAACTCTTTTCCTCCTATTTAGATGCCTTGTCCTGCCTATATATGAGGGCATTTGCCTTGTCCTATTGCATTGTATTTTGTAGTGTTTAGTTCTTGTCTCTTTTAGGCAGGCTTTTCTGTGAAGAGAGATGGAGTGGGAGAGGATCTGGGGAAGAGATAGAGGGAGGGGCTGGAATGAGTACAGGAGGGAAAGCTGTGGTTGGGATGTATTGCATGAGAGAAGAATCTGTCTTCAAGTAAAAGAAAAATATTTCCAAAAGGTATTTGATCACAGTGACAAGAAACCACTGATAGACATGAAGGACAAAGGATATAAGGGACATAAGGGACATAAGGGATCTACTTCAGGCTCTTGCTATACTACATTCCAGAAAACAAAACAAAACAAACCTCAGCATTTTTATTTATGTATCATGCAGGTAACACTGCTAGGCTAATTTGGAATTATTGTTAATTTATGAATAACTTTAATAAACAAAATCTTAAAATGGTCTATGCTATGCCACATATGTTTAATTTGACTCACACAATGGGAGCTGTGCATGTGCATGGTTCTGCAATCTTATTTATTTGATTAATTGTATTCCTTAGAGGTATTTATATATCAGCACATGAAGAGTGACTATTTTGTTTTTGAAATTATAATACGATTACAACATTCATTGCACAATCTTTCCTCCCTTCAAATCCCCACCAACCCTCCCTGCTCTCCTTCAAATACATGGGCTCCTTTTTTATTAACTCTTGCTATGTGCATATACATATATATCCTTAATTATAACTTTCTTTGACAATATTCCATTACTTGTATGTACTTTTTCAAGGCTGACCATATGGTACTGAACAACTAATTTGTTTTTTCTTTACTAGATAAGACCATTTCTCCCTCACCAAGCTTCTTTCAGTTGATTACAGAAAACCTGATTTTCTAACTAATACTTTTATTATTTGAAAATTGCGTAGATGTATGCCATGTACCTGAATCATATCCACTGCCCGTTCCATTATTCTAACTCCCTTGATCTCATCCTAACATAACATTTTCTTCTCATGGTATTCTTTCTCCCCATCTCTGTCTCTAAGCAACTGGGCCAGAACTGAATTATGGGCCAGCAACTGGACATCATTTTACCCCAGAGTCCACAAAGGAAGATTAGGTGGTTTTAAAAGTACTGTCCATGTTTCTAATGATACCTAGCAGGTAATTAGCCTGAAAAGCATTCTAACCAAGTGGTGTGGGCAATTAAGGCTGTCCTGCAAAGGGAAAGGATGCCTCCTGTGATAAGAAGAATGGTCTGTGCAGTTTATGCCACTCTCTGAGCTGCTCCCATTGTCAGGGTTTCTGAAGCTCTTTGTTCTTTCTCTAAACCCCATAGCTTCAAACCAGGTCTTATTTGAAATCTGTCAGCCGAGGTTTTAGCCATAACACTAGTCTTATCTTTTCAAAAGGATTGGATCAAAGTAGCTTAGTTTTCATTTGAGTTTAGCAGGGAAAATGGCCCATGGCTGTCATCACACTGTAATGAGTGCTTTCCCAGGTGACCAACGTTAAAGGAATGCAGGGATAATCTGTCTTTGTGTTTGCTGTCATCATCAGACCTGCTCTCCTATGAATGTATGTATGTATGTATGTATGTATGTATGTATGTATGTATGTATGTATGCATGCAGGCATGTATGTAGTAGATTCTTTATAAAAGGAGTATATAAGTTAGGATATAATTCACCATTTCACCTGTGAAAAGAGCTTAATGAAAGTTAAGTACTTCCTCAAACTAGGTCAAAATCAAGGCAGTAGACTCACGACATTACTCCCTTAAACATCAAATCATGTTTCAAAGAAGCAAAGCATCATAGAATTTGATCACCTATGTTCCAGACAGAATGTGTGACTAGAAACTAAGCTGTGAAAGGACCTGAGTTTGAATCCTCATAACCCAGGAATTTCTGGATACTGCAGTGTGCACCTGTAATTCCAAGGCTTCTACAGTGAGATGGGGGCTGGGGTGGGACATGGAGAATCCCTGAAAACTCATGAAAAAGTTGACATTGTGTATGCAGCAACAAACAAAATGGAATCATGACTAACCCCTATGGTTGTCCTCTGATACACACACACACACACACACACACACACACACACACACACACTGTAAATGTGGGCCAGCACTCACGTACAAATACATACATCATATATAGCTTAAAAGACATTTAAGTGTTTTACGTATTCAGGTCATGTTTGTTTCAAATGATAAATGGTTTTCTTTAAAATTATTGATGGATAAATAATAATATGAACTAGATGTGTGACAAAGTCAAAGTTTCTGGGTGGTTCCAAGGGTTGCATCATGAGCAACTAGAATTTTGAAAGATGTTCTGACTGTAAGATTAAAGGTTGAAAGTTCCTATATGCTAAAATTCTGAAATTTTGAGGGTTTTAATGTCTTGAGGGTTTTGAGGGTCTTAAATGTCTTATTGTTAGAAACCTAAGTGAGGATGTTGAATATAGAAGCAGTTACAAAAATCTGGGATTTGAAAGAGTTTGGACTTAAAGTAGTAAATCCAGGAGACACTAGCTTACAGGTCATATTCAGAATCATTAGATCACAACCTCTTTGAATGTGGAAAGGAAAGAGACTAAGGAAAGCAAAGCAAAAGGAAAAAATAAGAGGCTGTGTTTTCCTGGATTATCTGTGTGGGAATCTGTGTTTAGAATGAAGCAAGGTAACCACACAGTCCATGTTGTAGGAAATAATCAGGGAACACTGAGGGGTACAAAAACTTCAAAAAATTAATACAAAAATATTTTGAAGTTACATGCATTATCTCCTATGTGCCCCACCAGTGGTGTGTGTATGTGTGTGTGTGTGTGTGTGTGTGTGTGTGTGTGTAGATTATAAAATAATACATTTCCATATGACCTTTTCAAACATCTGCTGTGTTATTTATTCCTCCTGAACCTCTCTGACCAAACATTCTTCTCCTCACCTCTCTTAATTATTCTCTCTCTTTCCATTATATGAGTTTAGAAACATTTAAGTTTCAAAATACAAAGTCATAAACATCCTTAAAATAACAATATGTGAACTATAAAGCTGAGGATAGAACATCATGTTCATATTTCGTTAAGGAAAGGGATAACTTACCGGGGTGCTGTTTTTCCTTCTTTCCTAGGAAGAAGTGTAAAGCGAAGCTACTCTATTGCTAGTGTTAGTGTGATTCTATGCAACACTGAAACACAAGTATGTCTACATTTAACTCTTTTTAACCTAACAAAATGGTTATTGTATGTGGTTGAGTCTAATATATGCAATACGTGTGCATGAAGTTATACATAGTTATTATTACAGCAAGATTGTTCAAATAAAATTAAATTAAATAGACACAAGATCTTGTTTATAGAAATAAGCTGAAGTTCTCTTTGTTGGATCTTCGTGTAGTTTAGGTATCAGAGTAATTGTGGCTTCATAGAATGAATTGGGTAGAGTATCTTCTGTTTCTATTTTGTGGAATAGTTTTAGGAGAGTTAGAATTAGGTCTTCTTTGAAGGTCTGATAGAACTCTGCACTAAACCCATCTGATCCTGGGCTTTTTTTGGTTGGGAGACTATTGATGACTGCTTCTATTTCTTTAGGGGAAATGGGACTGTTTAGATCGTTAATCTGATCCTGATTTAACTTTGGTACCTGGTATCTGTCTAGGAAGTTGTCCATTTCATCCAGGTTTTCCAGTTTTGTTGAGTATTGACTTTTGTAGTAAACCCAGACACTATTGCATATGCAAGCAAGAAATTGCTGAAAGGATCCTGATATAGCTGTCTTGTGTGAGGCTATGCCAGTATACCTGGCAAATACAGAAGTGGATGCTCACAGTCATCTATAGGATGGAACAGAGGGCCCCCAATTGAGGAGTTAGAGAAAGTACCCAAGGAGCTTAAGGGGTCTGCAACCCTATAGGTGGAACAACAATATGAACTAATCAGTAACCCCCAGAGCTCATGTCTCTAGCTGCATATGTAGCAGAAGATGGATTAGTTGGCCATCATTAGGAAGAGAGGCCCCTAGGTCTTGCAAACTTTATATGCCCTAGTACAGAGGAACACCAGGACCAAGAAGTGGGAGTGGGTGGGTAGGGGAGCAGGGTGGGGGGAAGGTATAGGGAACTTTTGGGATAGTATTTGAAATGTAAATAAAGAAAATATCTAATAAAAAAGAAATGTTTCCTAGAAAATATACGTTATGAATCTCTTGTTTCAAGAGGAATAAAAAAAATCAATGCAGAGCAGATCATTTACACTTCTTCCCTATGCTCATTTTCACCTAAGTCTTATTAAAAACAGAAAAATTTAAACATTTCACTATGCAATAATGCAAACAATATACAACGTACAAAAAGAAGTATCAAAGTGACCTTCACATCTTTATGGGTGCATGAATATTTGCATGTGTAGCATCAACAGGAATGTATTTAAATATCCATGAGTACACATGTGAAGGATGTTGGGTGTCATCCTCTATCACTTTCTACTTTGTTTCCTAGAGAAAAGGTCTCTTACTGAACCAGAAGCTTGCTGTTTCTGCTAGACTGGCATTCTGCATATCTCTCATCAATGCTGTGGTTATAGGGACACACAGCCAAGTATAGGTTTTTATAAGAGCTGGAAATTTGAACTCATCTTTCTGTTTGCACAGCAAGGGCTCTTATCCACCAAGTCATCTTCACAACTGTCTTCACCCTCCTTCCTGCAAATTCAACTGCTCTTCTCAGAGGTCCCTTGAGTAAAATGTTTCCTGTCTTCTTTATAATCACTAATCTGTGTCTACCTGTGCTGATAATCATATCTCCCGTTTACCTCCCTTTTATCCTCTTATTAAGCAAATGGGAAATTAATAAGCATTTTTCAGTGAGTTTTTAATTAATGATATATTTTTATAGATCTATGTTAAGACATGTAGCTTAGCTTAGCTTTTGATACATTGTATTCAATAGTAATACTATGTTATAATTTTTTCAAAGTCTGTCTAAATTCGAATTTAGACTATTAGAATCAAATAATAGTAATAATAATAATAATAACAATAACAATAATAATAAAATTGAAGGATTAGGATAAGAGTTCAATATATTAGTATGTATAAAACATGCATGAGAGTACTTGGCTATCTGACATTCAATAATGCCATGCTTGCTTTTAATCTGAAATCTGATGTTTATAAATTATGGGAAATCACTCTTATTTATTGTGTTATTTGGACATTTTATAATGGTGATAATTCCTCAGGAAAATGATGTAGAAATTGAAAAGATTTAGTTTGGTTCAGTTTGGTAGGTTATAGCTTGTGGTCAGCTTTGTCCATCATCTCTGTGACTGGTGAAGCAGGACATCTTGACAGATAGATGAGCAAAACAATTGAGTAGCTCTTGGCAACCAAGAAGCAGAGAGAAAGATAGAGCTATACTTGGGACAACATACGACCTCAAAGATATGGCCCAGTGATCCAATTCTTCCAAGTAAATTACTCTTTCCCATACTTCTCATCACCTTCCAACCGCCCACAAAGTTATTAACTCATCAGCAGATTATTAATTGTTTATATCAGATTCCTCACGGCCAAATCAACTCTTAGTGACTGTATCTATGAGCTAGGGAACCAGGCTTTAAACATATAAGCCTTTATATGACTTTAACATTTTCTCTTCCTGATTTATAATGATTTTCACTATTCATCCATCTTCCATTTTGTTTTTTGTTGCCTAGCTGTGAGCATATATCTTTTATAATTAGCCTTGTTTGGTTTGGAAAATCAAATGTTTTGTAGGAAAAAAAAATCTCCTTTTATAATTTATTTAATAAGTTCTTAAAATGTTTTATATAGAATCTATTTCTACCAATGATTGTCCCTCCCCCAGCTCCATCCATATCCTTCCTACTTCTCTACTCACCCAACTTCATGACCTCATGTTCTTTCTCCTTTCAAAATAAAATAATAAAACCAAAAGTTAACACACAAATAAGACAAAAATACCAAGATGAACCAAAATAAAAATCAGACATATTCACAGACACACTGACACGCAGACACACACACACACAGAGAGACACACACACACACACACACAGAGAGAGAGAGAGAGAGAGAGAGAGAGAGAGAGAGAGAGAGAGAGAGAGAGAACTGAGTCCTGTATCCTGTGTCTTCTGAATAACTCACACAACTTACACAAGTGGTGAAATTTTACTAAATGAACTGAGGGCTTAGTGGAATATTCTCTCAAGTCAAAGGTACTTCCTAGCACCATGTGATCTTCAACTCTAGAGGAATTAAAAGGTCCTATCATACATCCTTGGGATTATTCAGAGTTTTGGATGTAGTGTATATATACTTGAGATTATTCCCCCTAATTATGTGACAAGACTTCCACCTTTTATTGAAGTCAAGCAAGTGAGAGGATTCTTCCTGAGTTCTTAGATATAGTTCCAACTGTCTTGCCACTTAAAATCTGACCCTGTAGGCACAGTGGTATGCTCTATGGGAAAACTTAGCCAGAGAACTGTTGCACATTTTTCTGTGTAGCCAAAGGAAGCAGGTGATTTCAGAATAATGCACAGTTTGAAAAGCCACTTCTGAAAGACTATTAATTATTTGTAGTGACTACCATATACCAATACACAAAGCATCCATTAGTTGGGGATTAGTTTATATGGAATGTTTGTCAAGTCAAGAATCATAAAGTAAGCAAGATACATGAGAATTTGCAGGATGCCTGAAATAATTTGTTGGGGATTGTTTTCAAACAGTTTCATAGGAAAGGATTATAATTAATTTCCTAATGACACCCCATGGGAATTCTCTTCAGTAATACTCCCTCTCTTTCTCTCCAGGTCTATCTATCTAATGTCTATCTCTATGTTTGTCTATGTCTCTCTTCTCTCTCTCTCTCTCTCTCTCTCTCTCTCTCTCTCTCTCTCTCTCTCTCTCTCT